>NC_061831.1:19960668-19965668 GCF_019202785.1 Penaeus chinensis
TATATATATATATATATATATATGTATATATATATGTATATATATACATATATATATATATATATATATATATATATATATATATATATATATATGTATATATATACACATATATATATCTTTTATATTTATTTATATATATATATATATATATATATATATATATATATGTGTGTGTGTCTGTGCGTGTGTGTGTGTGTGTGTGTGTGTGCGTTTTTGTGTGTGGTTGTGTGTGTGTGTGTGTGTGTGTGTGTGTGTGTGTGTGTGTGTGTGTGTGTGTGTGTGTGTGTGTGTGTGTGTGTGTGTGTGTGTGTAAAATACCTATCTATCCATATATATGTGTGTGTGTATATATATATATATATATATATATATATATATATATGTATGTGTGTGTGTGTTTGTATATATATATATACATATATATATATATATGTATAATTGTATGTATGAACCGTATTCATGTTGACAAATTCAAAAAAGGTATGAATGAGAATGAGTATCTACACGATACAAGAGATGCATTTGACCGGTTTCGATTATATCTTCGTCAAAAGTACATGAATATATTTCTGACGGAGATATAATCGAAATCGATGAAATACATCTCTTGTATTGCGAAGATATTCATCCTCATTCATACCTTTTCTACATATATGTGTATGCATGTGTGTGTATATTTATATAAATATATAAATATATATAAATACAAACATATATTTATATATATATATATATATATATATATATATATATATATATATATATATATAAACTGTCGCGATGGTCCAGTGGAAAGAACCCTCATGGTCCCGAGTTAAATTCCCCGCCGCGGCAGTTGTAAAAAATGGCTGCGCTCCGACAATTGGCTTGAGCCTAATCACACGGCGAGAAAACAACATATCGCCTTGAGAAAATCAAAACGAGGTGTCGTAGGGGAAGTCGCCACCGTGGCTAGAGGAGTGCGCTGAATGAACCGCGGTTGATTAGGAAGGGCATTCAATCAGGCAAGGGTGGTACTGCCAAATAACCTCTCAATAATAAAATGAAAGAGGCATATATCCTGCAATGGAATGAATGGCTGTTGAACAAACACACATATATATAAATCCTCAAATTTTATTCCTCGCTCTTCTGACTTTCCTGCCCTTCTCTTCTTGGCCAAAACCCGGAAAAGAAAGACCGCATTTAGAGCCAGGTCGTCGCTGCAGGGAACACGCGCAGAAAGACTTCTCCCTCCGACCGCACACATGCAACTGACACGATTCATCTCACTTCTGTGTACAAAGAGCTTTTGTCCCCGTGGCTCAGCCTCGTTTGCAGATGTTTTCATTTTTGAAATTCACTTTTTTTTCTTTCTCTCTCTTTCTCACTTTTTTCAGTCTGTCTCAGGTGTGTGCGAGGAGACTTTTTTTCTTAATTTCAGTATGTGATAATTTTGTATGCTTGGGTTTGAGAGAAAAAAAATGATCTCGTGGTTTGAAATCCATCACAGTAATTATCAGATAGATGATGTGTGATGCATATAGGTTCTTTAGCAATCTATTGTGTATAAGTGTTAATGTATGTCGTAATATGAAGGTAATTTTCTGCGTGTTCCCAATGTTGGAAAACATTTATAATACAGAATGATTTATAGCCTAAAACCCAAAGTGAAGAGGACATTGAAAATAAATAAAGAAAGGTGTAAGGCGATACTGATTTACTGTACTAAATTTTTGGGCAGGTAGTTTCCACTTCATATTACCAGTAATACCAAAGGAACTTCTTATTCTTCTTTCAATACATATTTGTCTCTTTATTCGTTTTCTTTGCTTTCATTATTCTGTATTTATTTTCTTTTTGTCAAATTTTAGAAGTTTTACTTATATATGACGTTGTTATGCAAACTCAAACTAAGTATTCATTATTTTTAATCATAGGAGCAGAGTGTACTAGAGTGGAGTGGGCCTGAGGTTAGACTAGGTCAGCGAGAAAAGGGGGAGGGGGGGGAGCACCTTGGGTTAAGTGAGCTTGAATTATACACCTCCAAGTTTCGGCGATAATGTTTTTTTTTTTTTTTTTTCTCTCTTTCTCTCTTCGTTTAAACCATGAATTACAATGATTGCAGAACGTCTGAATTTAGCTAAAGTACAGTATTCTTGCGTATATTAATATTCACGAATATCGCCAAATGCAAAAGAACCCCTGCTGAAATGAACCAATAGCCAATATTCTGCAAAATAATCTAATGGATAACCTACAAAATATCAATTCAAGAAATTCATAAAAAAAAAAAAAAAGAAAAAAATAGAGGATACAATTAGCCGATCAGAGCAGGTTGGTTCACTCGACTGAATATTAGTGATAGTCCTCTGTCAATCTGCAAGATTGACACCCATTGTCTTTCTATCAATATCACATGATTTTAGATAATGCATTATAGTTTGAGTTAACAGGACAATTTCAATCCAAGTGTCGATATCATGAGTTAAGAAATGAAAGGAAGCTAATAATTCGACGGTTATGCATATCTTTGCGATTTAAAGATTTAGCGTTTAATGTTTTAAAGATCAAAGATTCCTATTTATATTTAGAATTCAGCTACTTAATGTATATGTAATAATGTTATTAATAATTCGGTGTTTACTATTATTTCAAAATCAAATATTATATATGTATTGCAAAAGTCAACTACCAAATTGAATTATGAATAAGTGATCAAAGTTTAATTATCAATGTTGTTTTTAGATTATTTATTAAATATATGATCACAGTTACTCGTATGAAGTCCAAAATGTACTTTTTATAAGCAGGGAAATATGTATCTTGTAAATGGTTCGGATACCTTGGTATTTCATAATGTGTTGACTCTCCCACACACACACACACCCACACACACACACACACACCCACACACACACACACACACACACACACACACACACACACACACACACACACACACACACACACACCACACATATATATGTATATAGATAGATAGATAGATAGATAGATAAGTCGACATTTGAAGCCGACAAATTATTCGAACCCTTACCGTTGATGGTTAAATACGTGAAACTGCCTGCGTAACACTCGTTATACACCAAAGCCAATAACTCTCCTGGCTCACCACACATATTTCCTACTGGTAAGCCTATTTAACGTGGAGATTATAATATCACTGACTTAACTCTTACGTAGGTTAGGTATATTTTACTCTGTATTACAATTCATTTGTGAATAAAGTGAATGAAAAAAAAAGTGTATTAGAATTGTTAATGAGATATGCGAGAGGGCCGGAGAAGTGGAGCTGTTTTGTTTTATGAGGCTGTCTAATGCGTTGGATGTTGGCTACGTCAGAATCTTTGAGGATGACCATGCCCGGGTTTGCCTTGTACCGGGGATATTTCGGGATCCCTAAATTTTGTGTACATATATATTTTAATTTTTATATATATAATTAAAATATATGTTTTGTTTTTGTGTGTGTTTTTTGGGGGGGGGGGTTTGGGGTGTGTGTGTGTGTGATATATTTTTAGGAGAAAAGAGAGGGGACGCATGTGTGTTTTGTGTGTGTGTGTTGTGTGTGTGTGGTTTTTTGCGTGTGTGGGGTTTTGTCTTCTATATATATAATTCATATTTTTTATATTTTTTTTTTCTTTTTTTTAAAAAAACCCGTTCATTTCCCCTGCGGAACATAGGCCCCTACAGTTCACTAAATGAGAGGTTATTCCCCGTGCCCCCACTTGCCGATTGGGTGCCCTTCCCCAATTTAAAAAGCGGTGCGGTACGTAAAACTTTGGGGGCACGGCGGCGATTCCCCCCCGAAACCTCGTTTGCCCTTTTTTTAAAGGGGTTTTTTCCCCTTTTTTCGGGGTCCGAGTCAGCGTTCCCGATTTCTGTATAAACCCCACAAAACACACACCCCACACATATAATATTTTTTTTTTAATTTTAATATTTTTTTGTTTTTGTGTGGTTGGGTGGGTTTTTTGGGGGTTTTGGGGGTTTTTGTATATTTTTTATAATATTTATGTGTGTGTGGGGGTTTTTTGTGGTGGGGGTGGTGTGTGTGTGTGTGGTGTGAAAATATGTACATAATATAAATTTTTTTTAATTTTTTTTTATTTTTTTTATTTAATTTAATTTTTTTAAAATAAAAAATAGGTTATTTATTTTTATTTTATATTTAAAAATTTTTTATTTAATATTTTTTAAAAAATTAATATAATAAAATAAATAAAGGGTTAAAAATATTTTTTTAAAATAATTTTTTATATTTTTAAAATTTTTTATGATTTTTTATATAACCAAGGGGTGTTTGGGAAGGGTTTAAAATAATTGAATTTTTTAAAAATTTATAGATATTTTGGATATTTTATATATTGATGTTTTTTGTTATTTATTTATATTTAAAATTTTAATTTCATGTTTTAAATAACTTTTATAAAATTTATTTTTAATTTTTCATTATATATTGTATTGATGCTTTTTTAAATATTAAGGGGTTTTATTGATTAGTTTAAAACGGAAAATGTTTATGGTTTAAAAAAATTCGCTTAATTTAAAAGAAAATTTAAAAAGCAGAATTTAAAAAACACACTGAAAAACCCGAAATTATTTAACCTTCAACCCAAGGAAAAACTCGGGGAAAGGTTGGGGGGCAGGGGAAAAAAGTTTGTGGGGGAAAAACGGGTGGGGGGGCAAGGAAGGTTTGCATTTTGGGGGGTTTGGGGGGGAAACGGCTTTCCCCGGGGGGGTCCTAAGGGTATTAGGGGGGGGGGACCGGGAAAGGGGAGGGGGGCCGAACGGAAACGCGGGCGGGGGGGAGCGCGGGGGGGAGGAGAGAGAGCGGCGGGGGAGGGAGAGAGAAGAGAGAGAGCGGAAGGGGGGGTCGAGCGAGAGAGAGGGCGGAAACGAGAGAAAAGGGGGGAGCGGTTGGCGGGAGAAAGGGGGGGAGAGAGAGAGGGGGGCCGGGGGAGGAGGAGAGAGGGGGGGGAAGAGGGAACCCCGGG
>NC_061831.1:19973168-19983168 GCF_019202785.1 Penaeus chinensis
TAACAATAACAATAACAATAATGATACTGATAATGATAATGATAATGATAAGGATAATGATAATAATAATGACAATAATGATAATAATAATAATAATAATAATAATAATAATAATAATAATAACAACAATAATAGTAGTGATACTACTACTACTACTACTAATAATAATAATAATAATAGTAATAACAATATGATGATGATGATGATGTTAATACTAATGATGATAATGATAGTAATAGTTATAATTATTATAATGGTGATTATAATGATAACAATAAAAACAACAATAATAATGATAACATCAATCAAAATAATAGTAATAACATGAAAACAACAAGAAAAATAATGACAATGCTAACAATGATAGTAATAGCAATTATGTTAACAATAGTAAATATAACTAACGATAAACATAATAATGGTAATTATAATGACAATGCTAGTGATAAAGATGATAATCATTTAAATAAGAAATTAAAAGTAAAACAAAATACTACTACTACTACTAATAATAATGATAATGTTTATAATGATAATTCACATCCTAATAATAATAACAATTAAATAGTAATAGTAATGGCAATGCTACTACTACTACTGTTATTAATAATAATAATAATGATAATAAAAATAATTATATCAACAACAAAAACAACTATAAAGCAAATAATAATAACAATTATAATAATAATGATAATAAATATAGTTATGATGATGAAAATAATAATAACAGCAATAATAATGACAACAATAATAATAATGATAAGAATTTATATGGTAATAACAATATCATGATATTATTGATGATGATAATTATAATTATGATAGTAATGTTGCTGATGGTAATGATAATAACAATTGTAATAATGATAATAATAATAATAACAATAATGATAATAATATCTACAATAATAATCATAACCAGCATCACAATAATAATGAAAACAATATTGATAATGATAATAATAATCAAAGTAGCAATACATTTGACAATATTACTATTATAGGGATAATGATAATAATAATAATAATAATGATAATGATAATAATAATAATGATGATGATGATGGTAATGATAATAATTATAATGACGATTATGATAATGATGATAATAATTATGATAATTATAATGATAATGATGATAATGATAATGATAATGATAATGATAATGATAATGATAATGATAATGGTAATAATAATAATAATAATAATGATAATGATAATGATAATGACAATGATAATAATGATAATATAGTAATAATAATACAATGATAATAATAATAATAATATAAAAATGATAATGATAATGATTATGATTATGATTATGATTATGATTATGATTATGATTATGATAATAATATTAATAATAATAATATGACAATGGAAACTGAGAAAGGTGCAGGTTGTTCCTCTGGTTGTAGGTGTCCTTAGAAGTGTGACAAAAGAATTTGGATTAAAACATTAGGGCTACCGGGTGATGTCGGTAGCCCTAAAAAGACCACCTTATTAGGAACTGTAAGATCCTGAGGAAGGTGTTAGAGAAGTAAGACAGAGATTTCCTGATAGCCCTTGGTCATTTATTATGGCCCGCCTGAAAGGAGTAATGACGGCGATTCCAACAGCTAGAGCATTCTCATAACAATGATAATAATAATTAAATTAATGATAGCAATAATAATAATGAATTAGATAATCTAAATAATCATAATAAGGATAATAATAATAACAATGATAATAATAATAGTAAAAAAATAATAATAATAATGATAATAATAATAATAATAATAATAATAATAATAATAATAATAATAATAATGATATAACTAATACTGTTAAAAGTAATAGTAATATTAATAATAATAATAATAATAATAATAATAAAACTAATAATAATAATAACAATAGTGATAAGATTATTATTATTATTATCATTATAATAATAACATTAACAATCATATTAATTACAACAACAACAATAACAACAACAACAACAATAATAATACTGTAGTGACTTATTTTAATGTAGTTACTCAAAAAAATGGTAGTGCCCCCCGCAGGAAGCCGTAATTCGGGGCGACTGCGTTCTGATAATTGGTTTAAATAATCTTTTATTTTCATTAATCTTATATTTTCATTTTTGAACAAACGTATTTTGTTGTTTTTTTCATCGTGTAGTTTTATCTGCCCTTTTGATGTTTTGTAAATTCCCATTTTCTATTTTCGTTTCGTTTTAACGTTTATACTATTACTTCTGTGTGTGTTTATACTTCTATTTCGTTAGTTTTTACTTGAATATTGTAAGCTCCAGCGAACCAAACTATTTTTAAAAATGTATAGATAATTCCTGACTATAGATAAGAACCAGACACATTCTGACACTTGTGGAGAAGTGTCAGGATCCTGGGCTTGCGTGCAATCTCTGCAACAGGTCATTTGCAAGGCCCACCGAGTCTCCGTTGCAAAATATAAGAGTTTTGTTTATGGCCAAGGGACGTAAGGTTGTCATTATATTAAGGGGATATGCTGTTTTCTTTTTAGTTATTTCGAGCTTTCTTTTGCTGGACCGTCGTAGGCTTTTTTTTTTTTTTTTTTTTTTTTTTTTGTTCTTTTATTTCGTTTGCTGTAGTTTTTCGCCGTTTTTGTATTATTTCATTTCAGTGTTTTATTATTTGTATGTTTTTTTTTTCTTCTTTTTTGTACTTAGGAGTTCATTTTCACTTTTAAGCTTTTACTAATTATGTTTTATGTGAAATTTGCTCACTTTAGTTCTGTTTTATTTTTAAGTCTTTTTCAGGTTTTATTTACAGTTGGGTTTTGGTTCAATTTTATTTTAATTGCCTTGTATTTTTACTTGTGTTTTATTAACTATTTTATAATTTTCAGTATTATGCATTTAAGTTTCGTTTCACTTTTTTTTTCATTATTATCATCATCATCATTATTACTATAATAGTAATTTTTGTTATCATTATTATTGTTATTATTATCATATTTATTATTTTATATTTTGTTATCATCATTATTGTTGTTATTATTATTGATATTATTATCAATAATACACTGAATGTTAGTAATAGTAATAATAATAATAATAATAATAATAATAATAATAATAATAATAATAATAATAATGATAATAGTACTAACAATAATAATAAAAACATTAATGATAATTACAATAATTTTGGTAATGATGATAATGAATATAATAACAAAATAATAATAGTAAACTGATGACAGTAATAATGATATCAACTATAATAATATTGTTAATACTAGGAATAGCAATAATATAAATAATTATAATAATAATAATAACAATAATAATAACAATGATAATGATAGTAATAACTATAATAATGAAAAAAAATATTAATAGTAATAAAAATAATAATAATAATAACAATAATAATAATAAACAAAATAATAATTATAATAATGATAATAATAATAGTGATAGTAATAATAATAGTAATAACAATGATAATAACAATAACAATAATAATGATAATAATAATGATAATAATAATAATAATAATAGTAAGAATAATAGTAATAACAATAATAATAACAACAATAATAATAATAACAAAATGAAAATGATAAAAAGATAATAACAACCATAATAGTAAAAATACAATAATGATAACAGTAACAATAATGATGATAATAAAAAAAATATTGATAATGATAATAATGGACTGTAATAGTAGCAATGATAATCATAATAATAACAGTGATAACAATAATGATAAAAACAATGACAATAATGATAATAATAATAAAAATAAAAAGTATCATAACAATGTAATAATCATAATGATGATAATAATAACAATACTAGTAAAAATAGTAATAATAATGTCAATGTGTGTGTGTGTATGTGTATATATATATATATATATATATATATATATATATAGATATAGATATTTTGTGTATATATATATACAACAATAACAGCAAAAACACAGACAAGCACGCACGCACATCTGTACTTTGCTCGATAATAATGTACTCACTCATGACGCGGAATGATCCCTGGAACGATCAGCCCTGGCATCCCAGTATTCGAGATGTAGTCAGGAGCCACAAAATAAAAATAACTTTATTCCATTGTTCGCTGTTCCATCTAGGAATGTCATCTCTGCCGTTTGTTCAGTAGGACTAAACTTCCACCAGACATATTCTGCATCTGCCGTGAACTACCAGTTGCCCTGATAAACGACTTCTGCAGAAAAACTGGCCTGTTGCCAGCAGCTTCACCGTATCCCTGTCACGTGGAGTTCATAGGGTACTTTGAGCCCCACGCACGCAACGCGCGATTTAAATATGTATAGAAATATTTATTTTTGTTTCATATCTTTAAGTCTTCTTATTTTTTCTTACTATTTATCGTCTTTCCCTCTTCCTCACTCTTGTTCTTTCTTCATCGTCGTCTTCTGCCTTTCCTTTCTCTTTTCTTCTACCTTTTCTTTTTTCCTTTCTCTATCTATTTATCTCTACGTCAATGCTGTTTTTCACCCATACATATAAACATATGACAATATGTGTGGTTGTGTGTGCGTGTTTTTTTTTTTTTCATTTTTTCTTTTAATTCTATGTTATTGTTTTATTTTGTTCTTTTCTTTTTTCTTTTATAGGGGTTAGCCTTTGATTGTGGATTATAGAAATCTAGTTAGAATTGTCCTTTGTTCCCCAGAATAATGTATTCCCCTTCATTTCCATATAAATCCGTCATATAATAACGAGGTCTTTTTCCATGGCGAATTTTTTTTCTACTTTTATTTTGGCGAAATATGTACAGTATATATATCATTTCGTTGATCTGCATATCTACGTGCATCTATCTCTCTCTCTCTCTCTCTCTCTCTCTCTCTCTCTCTCTCTCTCTCTCTCTCTCTCTCTCTCTCTCTCTCTCTCTCTCTCTCTCTCTCATTCTCTCTCTCTCGCTCTCGATCTCTCTCTTGTTCTCTTAGACTGGCAATATAACGTTATTCAGTTATCACGTTATATACATTCACGCATGCAAAAATTTGATCGACAGTTATTCTTACACAATTGTAACAAATCTGTAATACCATTGTCCATATCATTTAATATCGCCATTACTATCTATCTCCATTACTGTTGCTGCATTGACGGATGCTTACAGTTTTATGTTTCATTCTGCATATTCATATTTCATAATATCTACACATTTTATCTTATTTTCATTATTCTCAACTAACATTCTATATCCTCAAATACCTTCCATACCTTGTCCTTTTCAAACAATACTGCAGTGCCTACGAATGATCGTAGCAGGCACACTCAAGCATCACATCGGCAAACGGCCCTGGATGCGGATTTACTGACGCATTTACACGATCGTATGAAGTATGTTTACATCGTAAATCAACTTCCTCTCTCGATTCTCGCCATGAGCGTGTTTTCAAAACACTTCCGAAGTCGTAAACACATTTCCGCACGAGAAACATTAGCGAGAGCCAGAATCCACTCGTAATGCTCATCATGGTGACCCTCCACCGCTCATACCAGCCTTTTCTTTTATACTATAAGTGAGGTAAAAGTGTTTGTGTTTGTGCATATATATATATATATATATATATATATATATATATATACATATATATATATATATATGTGTGTGTGTATATATATATATATATATATATATATATAATCATTATCATCAGCCTGAATCAATCCAGTGCTGGACGTAGGCCTCCCCCAATCTTTCCTAACCTTGTCTGTCTTGCGATTTTTTTTTTTTTTTTTTGACCCCATATTTCGTTATTTCGTCATGCCATCTTGCCACTGGGTATCTATAGCCCAGTCTGGTACTTTTTTTGTCCATCTGTTCTCCTGTCTCCGACATATATGACTTGCCCATTGCCATTTCTTTTTCATGCTCCCATGTATATCTTCCACTTTTGTCTGTTCCCTGATCCACGTCGCCCTCATCCGATCCCCTAGGCTAATTCCCAGCATCAACCTCTCCATCCGTCTCTGGGCACTTATTAGTTTCCTCTACAGTAATTTGGTTGTGGTCCATGTTTCTGGGAGAACGCATTAAAGACTTTTCTTTTTAGACATAATGGCAAGGAGCCTCTTAGTATGCTACTGCCTGCCGAAGATTCATTTGCAGATTCCCTGACGAGAACAATATCGTCTGCAAAAATTAGATTGATTAGGTAATCGTCTCCTCTTTTGATATCCTTTCCGTTCTATCCTAGCTTCTTAAATATTTCCTCAAGGCAAGCTGTAAACTGTTTTGGTGAGATAGTGTCGCCCTGTCCAACACCCTTTTTAATTGGTATTTCAGCGGTTTCTGTATGGAGCTTGATGGTTGCTGTCCCCTCTTCGTATATCTTCTAATATTTTACAATATCTCTCCTTTACTCCCTGTCTACGAATAGCTTCTAGTACTGCTGGTATTTGTACAGAGTCAAATGCCTTTTCGTAATCGATGAATACCATACACAAGGGTTTTATCTTATTTGGGTGAGTGTATGGATGTGATGGGGTGTTGCTGAACATCTACTGCGGAAGGCTGCCTGTTCTCTAGGCTGGTTAGAATCCAGACTGTCAGAGATGCGAGTTGTGATGACTTTTGTGGACAGTTTGTAACTAAAAGGAGGCTTATGGGTCGGTAGTTTTTTAAATCCTTTCTGTCTCCTATTTATGTATCAAAATATATGTTGTGTCTTTCCAGACTTTCGGAGTGTTTGCGTTGAGAAGGCATTTATTAAAAAAGATTAGCTAGTTTCACTGTTAAAATTTCTCCTGCATCTATTATAAAGTCTATACTAATTCCGTCTTCACCAGGCGTTTTCCCTCTCTCCATGCCTTTAAGCGCTCTATTTATTTCCTCAGTTGTGATGTTTGGAACGTCTCTAGTTACCGTTTGCTTCTGTCCGTGGCTGTTCATTTCAGTTGTAAGGATCCCTGTAAAAGTCTTCCACTACTCTTATGGTTTCATTCTTCATTTTTATGTCTAATTTCTTTATTACATACATTTGATTTCTCCGAGTTCCGAGTCTCCTTTCAGCTGCTGGTGCCTAAGATCACTGTTTCATTTATTGTTTGGGTATTGAATTTCCGAAATATATATATATGTGTGTGTGTGTGTGTGTGTGTGTGTGTGTGTGTGTAACGTGAAACATGATGCCACGTAATTCGGCAAACGCTGCACGGTGATGGCAATCAAAGAATGTGTGTGTGTGTGTGTGTGTGTGTGTGTGTGTGTGTGTGTGTGTGTGTGTGTGTGTGTGTGTGAGTGTGTGATATGTGTGTGTATAATATATATATATATATATATATATATATATATATTTACAGTACGTATATACATATATGTATTCATATATATATATATATATATATATATATATATATATATATATATATGTCTACGTATATATTCATATATATGTATGTGTATATATACAAGAATATATATATATATATATATATATATATATATATATATGACGGAATGACGGAAGTAAAATGTCAGGGAAATGTCATTCAAAACAATAAATCAATCTGCTTTATGAAAGACAAATAGGAAGCTTGCATTGAAATGGATGAGTATCATGAGCTCATGAAAACTTTTCGTACTCAGTGGCAACAACCCTCACAGCTGACTGTGAAAAGGGTGTGTGGGCGGCAGTTAGTTGCCCACGTCCCCTTATCGTGAGAATTTGCCTCTTATTTATATGCATTATTTTTAAAACAATCTATAACTTTTTGTTCTGCTGGCAACATTCGGCGGGACTTGCCCCCCCCCCCCCCCCCCCCTCCTACCCCTCCCACCTCAAATGACGCTCTTGATAAGGATACCAATATCAGGTCGAGTTCACAGCATTTTTCCATAATGTTGAGTTAGAGTAAAAAAAAAGAAAAACTAATTTAATGTGTGCACATATGAATATATGGTAGAAAACCTACAATGCACAAACTAGGTGGTGATGATTAATGAAGGCATTTACTGGCATTTGCATCTGTCTCGAACTAGAAAAAAATATGATGATATTAAAGTCCTATGGCTTCTTTTTCCCGAGCTAACGCTGATTGCTCGTTCGATCAGTTCTTTTAGGAAATAAAGCCCTACGATACCTACCGACAGGAAATACGGTCGTTACTGTTACGAGATCCCGAGGCTCTTGTTGTTTAGCGTTTGAAAATGGCTCGTTACGTTGCTTGTTGAGAAATCGTTGACATTTCTCGTAACTGTTACGAGAGACAGCGTTTACGAGAGCGTTTAGTAAATTCGGGCCCTGGACGGATTTTTTTAAAACTTTCTCTTTTATAATATAATGCTCAATGTCTTTGATTCTTTAGAGATCTACTGCTAGTCTTTTCAGACTGTAACAAAACTTAACCACGATGAACTAGAGAGAGATGAAGGAAAGGGAGAATGTGTATGTCTATGTGCGTGACTGTTAGTCCATCCGTTTTTGTGTATGTGTTGTCTGTATGTAGGTCTGTATGTTCCTTTATAAAGCCGGTGTAGTTGAGCTATTTGTAATATAATATAATATGATAACGAGTAATAGACATCAGGACGTGGTTATGTGTTAAGCATGAACACAAACATTTAAAAAAAAATGTTTCTTATAGATTTATTGGTTATTTCGGCGACTACTTTGTCTTAAAATGATAGTAATAATAATCGAAAGGAATTAATTAATTTTTAATTGAACAGGAAAGACAACTTTGCTGTTATAATTTGGTGCTAACAAGTTATCTTCAATCATATTCTAACCCTATTGTTTCAAATGCTTTAATTACGGAAACAAAAAATATATATTTCTACATCAGAAACCATTCATATCACAATTATCTGCATGGAGATGAGAGACACGTACCATATCCACTGGTTTTGCTTTGAGAATTCTGCAAATCTACCCACCACAGGGTTCCTGGCATCCCTAATTGTTTCTGAAAGGCTCGACTCCAAACACAGGCAACCCCTTCTATGCCGTCCCACTTCTTCAGCGAACCATTTGTTCCTGGTTTTGATTCGTAGATTCGAATTCCCGTTATCCGAACCGTGTCTTCGGGATATGCTCACAAATGCGGTTTCTCTCCTATGAAGTGCCATATGTTACGTTGTATTACTGTGTAGAAATTGGTGTATCGACTTCACTCTCTCAAGTGGCAAATCGGATATCGTATGTATGTCTGTAGATGGCGAGCTCAGGGTTTACTGTAAACAACCAAGTTATTTTGACTCATCTATTGAAGATTGACGATGGAGTGAGGCTGTTCTTACAAGCGAGATGGTGCAACTTGGCTCGCTACAAAGAGTCTGTCTTTAATTATGTACGGTGGTGGTCTATGGATGAGTATAAATCACGTGTTCAGCATGTGACGATCGGTGGTGAAGAAAGGTAGTGTTACAACAGTACGTAGCTATGGGGAAAGGGACAGACAACATGATACTAAAATGTCCTGTGTGGCAATGAGAGATGAATAATCAGGTAAAACAACGATCATGCGCATAAGCATATGTATATACGTGTGTGAAGATACGAATGTGACAAACATGTAAGGTTATACAAATTATGTAGAATGTAACAATAGATACATAACATGATAATCATATTAGCATACATGATATACATAATAATATTAGCATACAAATATCACTAATATGACGCAGATATAGCAGTGTCACAATTTATATATATGTGTGTGTGTGTGTGTGTGTGTGTGTGTGTGTGTGTGTGTGTGTGTGTGTGTGTGTTTGTATATTGTGGGTGCATGTGTCAGGATGTACCTGTGTATGTGTGTGTGTAAGAGAGTGAGAGATATGTATTAATATATATATTTATATATATATATGTATGTATATATATATGCTTACACATGAACACACACACACACACACACACACACACACACACACACACACACACACACACACATATATATATATATATATATATATATATATATATATATATATATATGGGTGTGCTTACATATA
>NC_061831.1:19998168-20000668 GCF_019202785.1 Penaeus chinensis
ACACGCGCACGAACATGAGGGCCGTTGAAAGCACGTTGTTTATGATGAAGAGCTGGATTTTTATTTCCCTTTTCCCCTTCGTGCTGGAGGGGAGAAGAAGAGAGAGGGATGATTAAATAAATAAAAAAAAACGAGGAATTGTGATAGGGGGAAGAATAAACACAAAATTTGAACATGTCGGTTTCAGCTTTGTATGTCTATAGAACTCTTTCATGAAAATTCAGGGGATATACTGACGCTCAAATAATGTCTAACGGACTGGAAATGTTTCATATTTACAGTGTGCATTGTTTCAGCATTTCATCATAGTCTAAAAGCCCTCGAATGAATATATGATAGGATACGAGGAGGTACAGCAGATATATAAATACAAAACTTCACAGATAGATGAGACATGGATAAAAAAAAAAAAAAAAAAAAAAAAAAAAAAAAGAGAGAGAGAGAGAGAGAAAGAGAGAGAGAGAGAGAGAGAGAGAGAGAGAGAGAGAGAGAGAGAGAGAGAGAGAGAGAGAGAGAGAGAGAGAGAGAGAAATAAAAATGGAGAGAAAAAACAT
The DNA here is from genome assembly GCF_019202785.1 of Penaeus chinensis. NCBI lineage: Eukaryota > Metazoa > Arthropoda > Malacostraca > Decapoda > Penaeidae > Penaeus > Penaeus chinensis. The sequence goes on from NC_061831.1 coordinate 19,998,723, forward strand.
ATATTTTGGAAAAAAATGTACGTAGGATAGGACTTTTCAAAAATATGACTTACAATTATTTTTTCTTGATCCAAAATATACACATGTAATGGTGGATTTGAAAGTCGAGAAAAGAAGTACTAACATGAAACTTTTATTTTTCTCTTTTAATTCACTGCACCCACCCTAAATTATCTATGTTTTCCACTGCATTTTACCGTTTTAAAGACTACGCTTCTTTTCTTCTGAGCATTTTTTTTTTTTTCAGAAAATTACACTGAAAATGATTCGTCTAGCCATTTCTGGAAGCCACACGCTCGTTTTCTAACTACAGGGACGTCATTTACGCTCCCCCCCCCCCCCCCCTCCCTTTGTCTCACTTGTTGATCCGTGCGATAAAGTGTTACATGCGTTTCCTTTTTCTGCAATGCTTTTAAAGTTACTTTGGTGTGATTTTTTTTTTTTTTTTTTTTTTTTAATGATAAAGAAACTCTATTAATATTCATTGTAATAACGGCGGGGATAAGATTGGCAATCGCCTACTTAAGACAGAGGAGTAGTGTTACCAATCTCATAAGTATTTTCATCATCATCATCATCAACATCAATATTCTCATCTTCATCCTCGTCTTCATCCTCATCTTCAACATCAACATCAACATCAACTTAAACATCAACATCAACTTCAAATCAACGTCAGCATCAACATCAACATCAACAGCAACGTCAACATCATCATCAATTATTATCATTATTATTATTAATATCATTATTGTTGTTGTTGTTGTATTGTTGTTGTTGTTGTTGCTTTGTTGCTGTTGTTGTTAGCATTATCATTATCATTTTCTATATTACTATTATCATCCTTACTTTCATTATTATCATGACTTTATTTTCATTATATAAATTTTCTTATGTAGCTGTCTGACGAACTGTTTATATGTCTGCTAGTTTTTCTCTCAGTATATTTTTTCTCCATATCTTTAGTTACTTTTTCCTCTCTCTCTCTCTCTCTCTCTCTCTCTCTCTCTCTCTCTCTCTCTCTCTCTCTCTCTCTATCTATCTATCTATCTCTCTATCTCTCTCTCTCTCTCTCTCTCTCTCTCTCTCTGTCTGTCTGTCTATCTCTCTCTCTCTCTCTTTCTCTCTCTCTCTCTGTCTTTCTGTCTATCTCTCTCTCTCTCTCTTTAATCCGTTTTCAAAATTAGTCGACGTAATTAGCAACCTTGATTCCTCATAAGTGTTATTACTTCCTTACGTATGAGATTACCACGCTCATCTCTACATACCCGGTCCTGTTTTCCTTAATGAGGACTGGTTAGCCTGAAATCCAAATGAGTTTCTTCAGTCAGGTAATTCATGATTTCATTAAGAAAATTGTCTTTAATTATGTAAGAGTCACTCCGCGTTGCGTTGGTACTACTGTTTTTGTTGTTGTTTTGTTCGTTAGTGGGTTGTTGGTACTACTTGCTGTAAGAAGAAATTACTACTCTTGCCCCCGCCCCCTCTCTTTCCCCATTTCTCTTTTCAGCGAGGAATTATTAATTTTATTTTTGTTTTGCCATTTCTCTCTCTCTCCCTCTCTCTTTCTCTCTCTTTCTCTCTCTTTCTGTCTTTCTCTCTTTCTCTCTTTCTCTCTCTCTCGACAAAAGCTAGTCTGCAGAAGGTTCAGAGCCCTTGTACTCGTACGGACACGTTCCCTTCAAATCGCTCTTTGAAAGCAGTGAAATAAAGTAAGATTTGTTTATCTATTTCACATTAAGTAAAATACTCTTAATCTTACCAAACAGTATCAATAAACCCATTTAAATTTAAATATCAGTAGAAAAAATAGATAGAGATAGTGATGATACTAATAATAACATCACATTATGTCTAACATCTGTGTTAATCACAACTACCATGGTATTAAAAGTAGTATTAAAGATAAAAATATTATCAACAATAATAACAGTAGAGCTGTAATG
>NC_061831.1:20008168-20010668 GCF_019202785.1 Penaeus chinensis
GGAGGGTTTTTCATGGGTGTTATTCCTGCGCCTTGGTTGTCCTGGAAGTCTTCGATAATCTGTCTTTCTGACTGATTGTCTGTCTGTCTGTCTTTCCGTCTGTCTGAAAAAAAGAGGTAGTAGAAGGAGAGGAAATAAAGTAAAAATGGTATACTGATTTTTGGATATATTTATTCTTTACGCTTTCCTTTCCTGTTTCTTTTCGTTTTCTCTTTCCCTCTCTGTAGGTTTCTTTTGCTTCTCAGTTTCCTTTCTTCGCCACGGAATTCATTCAGCCAAAAAAAGCAGACACAAAAAAGAAGCAGAAAGTTCAGGAGAAATATAAAACACGCGGGGCGACATAACGCAACACGTTTTTAATTGCATTTTTCAGGGAAAGATTTCTCTCCATTAATCTCTAGTCTTTCTATATCATTGATCTTATTTTTCTGTTGTTAGTCTTAGGGGTAGTTTTATTAAAGGATTAAAAAAACATACAAATAAATAATACGATTGATATTTTCATGCCATAGTGTGCAATACACCGTCTTATTTACAGGCACCCATACGGGGAGACGGCAAAAATGCGTCAGGAATATAAATGTCTATAGGTAAGAGCTATCAAATCTAGAGCTACCATCATTTGTAAACACGTGGAAATATGTGGATTGGAGACGATTACCGGCGACATCTGTGGTGTAGAATAGATATCCTATATACATATACATATGTGTATATATATGTAGACACACACACACACACACACACACACACACACATACACAAATACACACACACACGCACGCACACACAAACACACACACACACACACGCGCGCGCGCGCGCGAGCGCGCAAACACAAACACACTTATATATGTGTTTGTGTGTGTGTGTGTGTGTGTGTGTGTGTGTGTGTATATACATATACATATACAATTATATATATATACATATCTACACATATACATATATGTATATATACATATTTATACATATATATATATTCTTGTCCCAAAGCCGATGGGCATGACGTGTACGTACGTGCTGTGCCACTGTGAGTTAATTGTTTGATTGTTTTTACACTTACATGGCTACACTTATACTAAGTCACCAATGAGCCAATTACGAGAACTGCCTGTCTCGCCCGTTTACCCTTTTCTTTGATTTACGAAAGTATTTTACGTAATACTATTTTGCTGTTACTAATGTTTATAACATTATATTGATTATAATGTTTATAATAAAAATAACACCATCGATATTCATAGCACTAGTAGAAAATACGTTTTTCCCGACAATTCAATTCACATAAGGTCACAAGTTCTACTAAATGACTCCATATTTCACAAAAATATAGAAAAAATATATGTATATATATATATATATATATATATATATATATATATATATATATATATATGAGCATCATCATCATTATCATTATCATATTTTGACGATTCTGACTTTTTATCATAGAATGTTCTCAATTTGATTGAATAGAAGGTATATGTTCTATTTCGAGAGACGATTTTAAAGTGAGAGATAAACTGTTTGTGTCATGATGATTTATATATTATAAGAATTTTTTTTTTTTATTATTCACATAATGTCCTTTACCTCCATTCATTTACTGTAAACGTGTATTCCTTTATGTATTTTTCTTGGAATTCACACAACGGAAACAATTAGAATTAATTCCTCAGGTGAAATATTAAGCAGAGTTCTTCGCCATTGCCCGCATTCGAAGGCTTGTAGCGACTGCGGTGTGCGAAGGACGCTGTTGCCATGGTGACGGTACACCGCTTGACTTAGCAAGCGAAAGACTAGCTATCTACGCCATTATTTATTGCAAATATTTTTTCTTAGTTTCGTTTTTGATTCTTTTTCTGCTACTTTTATTATTGAACTGCTTTCAAAGAAAACGCACTTAAGAACACTTATTATAACAGATATAGCTAGATACTTAATTATTTGTATAATTTACTCGTTTTTGTTATAATAAAAACTAAAACTCCTCCTCCTCCCCTTCTTCCTCCTCCTCCTCCTCCTCTTCCTCCTCCTCCTCCTTCTCCTCCTCCTCCTCCTCCTCCCCTTCCTCCTCTTCTTCTTCCTCCTCCTCCTCTATGTCCCCCTCCTTCTCCTCCTCCTACTCCTCCTCCTCAACCTTCTCCCCAACCTCCTCTTCCTCCTCTTCCTCCTTCCTCCCCCTCTTCCTCCTCCTCCCTTTCCTCCTCCTCCCCCTTTCCTCGTCTTCCTCCTTCCTCCCCCTCTTCCTCCTCCTCCTCCTCCTCCTCCCCTTCCTCCCCCTCTTCTTCCTCCTCTTCCTCCTCCTTCCCTTCCTCCCCCTCTTCCTCCTCCTTCCTTTCCTCCTCCCCTTCCTCCTCCTCCTTCTACTCTTACTCCTCCTCTTCCTCTTCCCACCTCCTCCTCCCCCTCCTCCTCATCCTCCTCCTCTTTTTCCCCTTCCTCCTCCCCTTCCTCCTCCTCTCCTTCCTCTTACTCCTCCTCCTCCTCCTCCCCT
>NC_061831.1:20018168-20020668 GCF_019202785.1 Penaeus chinensis
TCATCATCTTCATAATAATGAGAATAATAATAATAATAATAATAATAATAATAATAATAATAATAATAATAATAATAATAATAATAATAATAATAATAATAACAACAACAATAACAACAACAACAATAATAATAATATCGATATTGACCAAAAAATACAATAATGATAGATGAATAAACCAATAGATAAAGAAATGCAACAAAAAGAAAGAAAACAAGCAGGAAAAAGAATGGCAAAGTAGGATAATTAGTACATACATGCATAAATGAAGCGAACTGTCAACATAAATACAAGCACAGGTAATGTCTATCGTTCATATATATATATATTTATATTTTTTTTTTATGGGCTAAATAGTGTTTGAATGTATATATCCGTCAAAACATCTGTGTGTGTGTGTGTGTGTGTGTGTGTTTATATGTGTTTGTGTATGCGTTAGTGAGTGTGTGTGTGTGTGTGTGTGTGTGTGAGTGTGTGTGTGTGTGTGTGTGTGTGTGTGTGTGTGTGTTTGAGTCTGTATATGCGTGCACGTGTGTCTGTATGTACGTGTATACATCCCCACACTCCGAAATATAACCTACATATCGATTTCCAAATACGACAAGCAAATTCGGATGAACATTTTTCCCTTTCCTTTTATATACTCGTATTCATGAAAGAATAAGTATTTCGCCTAAAAATGGTGATTCTAATCGGATGAGCGACTTCTTCAACAAATGTTTTTGCAGTCTTCATCTGTGGGAAAGGGAGGCGAGAATTTTCACAAGAAATAGCTGAAGGGAATACAGAGGACGAGAAATACCTTTATAAAAAAGAAATAAGTGTATAAGTGTTCTTTTACATTTACCACTGAACAGTTGACAGAGAGAGAGAAAGGAACAGTTAGACATATAGACAGAGAGAGAAAGAAAAAGATAAGAAGAAAAATATAAAAAAAAAACGAAAACAATTTAACCAGAAATATAAAATCCGCGAGAGAAAAGGCACAAGGGAATTGGGAAATTTGCCAGTAATTATTCCCGTCTTTAACCTATTCCAAACCCAATCGCAGAGGGAAGAGAGGAAGGGAGGAAGGGGAAGGGAGGAAGGGGAAGGAGGGAGAAGGTTGGAAGTCGGGCTGAGAGGGACGAAGGAAGGGAGGGGGCAGAGAGAGGTACAGAGGGGGAGGGAGGAGGGAAGGGAAGAGGACAGGGGAGGTACAGAGGGGGATGGAGGAGAGAAGGGAGGAGGCAGGAGAGGCACAGAGAGGGAGGGAAAAGGGAAGGGAGGGGGAGGAAGGAGGGAAGGGAGGGGGTAGGAGAGGTACAGACAGGGAGGGAGGAGGGAAGGGAGGGGAGGGGACAGAGGGGGAAGAGAGGAAGAAGTGAGGGAATGGGGGGGGTGGGGGTAGGAGGACGTAGGATGGGGGAAGGGAGAAGGGTAGAGGTGAGTGAGCGGGAGGGAAGGCAGGGGGTGAAGCGAAGCAATGAAGGGAGAAAGGAAAGAGAAAGGGAAGACCGAAGAAGGGAGGTGAGGGAGGGAGGGAGGGAGGGGGTACACCGGGAAAAGGGGGAGGGAGGGAAGTAAGGCAGGAAAGGGAGGGGGGAGGAGAGGAGAAAAAAAAAAAAACAATATAAACAGAAAAGTGCTTTTGCCAATACGATTCTGAAATCATATTTGGGCCGAAATGCAAGAACGTTCTGGCGTAGATACAAACATTTTTGTTACGATGGAATGTTCGCCCGAATTATGAATATTTTTATGCTTCGATTTTTCTTTATCTATTTCTCTTTTCGAAATCCCACAGCAATGTTGAAACCTAATGGAAAAGAATGAATATTTTCGTAATGGAAGAAAAATATGGTTCATATTTTTTTTTCTTTTCTATTCTCTCTCTCTCTCTCTCTCTCTCTCTCTATCTATATATATTTATATATATATGTATATATATATATATTTGTGTGTGTGTGTCTGTGTACGTGTGTGTGTGTATGTATATAGGACAAGAGAGTGTAGGAACAGAAAGAGGAGAGTTGAAAAGACAGGTGGAAAGTTACTATAGCAGTAGGGAAGAACAGACAGATGGATAAAAAGAAGGAAATATACATATATTAATACGTATATATATATATATATATATATATATATATATATATATATATATATATACATATATATATATATATATATATATATATATATATATATATATATATATATATATATATATATATATACATATATGTGTATGTGTGTGCGTGTGCGTAATTGTATGTATGTATATATTTATATATATATATATATATATATATATATATATATATATATATATATATATGTATATATATATATATATATATATATATATATATATATATATGTGTGTATATATGTATATATATATATATATATATATATATATATATATATATATGTATATATATATATATATATATATATATACATATACATACATATGCGTGTGTGTGTGTGTGTGTGTGTGTGTGTGTGTGTGTGTGTG
>NC_061831.1:20060668-20063168 GCF_019202785.1 Penaeus chinensis
ATTAATATTATTATTATTATTATTATTATTATTGTTGTTGTTGTTATTATTATTATTATCATCATTATTGTTATTACTATTATCATTATTATCATAACTATTATCCTTATCATTATCATAATCATTAGTATTATCATTAGTTCTAGCATTACGAAATTTATTATGGTCAATATTGATAATATTATTATTGTTCTTGTTGTTGCTATTATTGTTATTATCATCATTACTATTTTAAGCTACTATCATTATGATGAAAATGACAACAATAATAGCCTATTTATATAACATATCTTTTGTAAGGGTAAAGAGCCGAGATTTGAAGCACAGGAGAGAAAGAAAGTATCTCCTGGCATCGAGAATCCACAAGAGGGCAATAGAGTCGCCCTTGAATAGCTAGTGAAATGTGGAGCGTACGTGCGTAGAGTTCTTTGCTTGAAAGGTCGGTGCCGCATTGATTCATTCGGTTGTACTTTTCAATGGAAGATATTTTTGGGCGAAATGTCTCTCCCTCTTTGTCAATATCTTCTAAATGTTCGTCACTGATTTTGTTTTCGCTTGTTAGTTTATTCAATTAGCCACAAATTTGCGTAAAAAAGAAAATTTAGTGACCACCGATGTATTCAAAATTGCCTTTGACGAGCTGTTCTCCTTTTATGCGTTGCAGTGGCGTAATTTCCTTTGTGTTTAGTTTTATACTAATTAAACTTATAAGAAATCAAATGATTAATGCAGTTATGTATAAGTATTAAGTAATAATAATAATAATAATATGATAAAAGACCGTAATAATAATATTGATGATGATGATGATGATAATGATAATGATGGTTATGGTGATGGTAATGGTGATGATGATGGTGATGGTGATGGTAATGGTGATGATGATGATGATGAAGCTGATGATGATGATGGTGATGCTGCTGCTGCTGCTGCTGATGATGATGATGATGATGGTGATGGTGATGGTGATGATGGCGATGATGATGATGATGATGATGATGATGATCATGATGATCATGATGATGGTGGTGGTGGTGATGGTGAGTGTGATGGTGGTGATGGTGATGGTGATGGTGAGTGTGATGGTGATGGTGATGATAATGATGATGATGATGATTTTCATAACCATTTTTCATGCAATATTCTGCAATAGACTCTCATCAGTACTTGTCTTCAAATGCTAAATTATTGAAATATATGGTACAACAGTGAATGTAAATTTGAATGTGAATTTCCATGACTTTTCCAGAATTCCTTTTTGAAAATTCAGTTTTTCAAGGTTTCAAGATCTGAAAAATGAAAATGCTGAAAATCCAATTTTCCAGGAATTCCAGTTGGCGGAAGGAACCTGTAATAATTATAATGATGATGATAACAACAATAATAATGATAATAATAAAAAATAGTAATAATAATGACGATGGACGGCTGCGTACTCGCCGATTTTAAAGCCGATTTCGCCAGAATTGACATCATCCTCGGGCGCCGCGTGGTTGAGGCCGAGTCTTGACCACGCCATATACCTACTTCTTCTACCACGAAATAACACAGTAGTTTCACCGAAGAGTCCTGCGCCCTAATTGCAGTCTTGTTGGCTGACTGCTGTGGGCATATATATATTACTTAGATAGCGTTGAAGTCGCCGAGAAATATTTATTTCCAGAGCCGAATATTGTCAATACAGCCCAAAATGCACAGTTTTCACTAAAGCTGTGTATTATCAGTATCCTTTCCCTTATTTCCCTTTTTCAAGTATTCTCTCATAATAACCCCTGAAAGGGATGGTGGACGTCACATAGCTTTTTCTCGTGCTTTCACGGTTGTTTGTTATATTTTGACTGCCGAACTATCGGATTGGTCTTTCGGTACTTTCTTTGAATATTTTGTTTCTTTCCGTGTCATGTCTAGGACATGGCCTCGGGGTCTCTTTTGGGGAATAGGTACCCATTGGAAAGGAAAGCACTTCGCTCCTGACTTCTGCTCTGAACGTTAGTCCTGCTTCTAGTTTATTAAGACCTGTGCTCTTGCTTTTAGGGTCTACCTTGCTTCGTGCCAGGGTTTTCTGAGTTCGTGTCTTTTTCCAAATTAAAGTACCTTTCTGTGGTTTTGCGTGTGACATGCTGCATTACCATCTGTAGGGTGCATTTTCTTTGGTAAAGACCCAAAGCCGTACTCAGTGAGCCAGTGTCAGAGAGCACAATAGGACCAATTCACCTTGAAGGGATCCGTAATGTTCTGAACTAAGTGATCACTTGGGAGAAAGATTTTAGTATTTTTCAGATATAACTGTCAGTTTTTTAATTTTCTTTTGATCGATACCCCTTCGCGATCGGTGCCCCTTTGTTGTTATTGTCCTTTTTACTTGGCCTTTCTCTCTAATTGATTTGTTACACTGCATTTTTTTTTTTTTTTTTTTGTATCTACACAAGTATTTTTATTAAGAGTTTATCAGCAGTTTTTTTTTTCTCTTTCTCTCTCTAATTTGTCTAAATTAATCTCT
>NC_061831.1:20108168-20110668 GCF_019202785.1 Penaeus chinensis
CAATGAAAATAAGGGACGTTCATGTTGTATGCATAGACATGCTCGTACACGCATACCGATAAACACACAAGCACTCAGACAGACAGACACGCACACATATCTACCCATACAGGTGACACATGTACATCTACTTTCACAAATACACATGCACGTGATAACTTTTGTACAAACACACACATTCACAGAAACAAAGAAAGGAAAATGTTATGTTCTGAATGAACTGAATAATTCTTACTGTAAATATTCTAATTTACCCGATGCGCACGTCAATAGATAAGTAAATATTGCAACATGCAGCGTTTTTCATCCTTTAACACCCGATTATTCTTCATGTTTTTCTTTCTTTCTTTCTTTTCTTCTTTCTCTCACTCTCTCTCATTGTTCATATTTACGTGCTTGATGGAGTTTCCCTTCCCATCCATGTTTGGAATGATATCGTTTACATAATATTTGTGTGCGTGCGTGCCAGCGTGTGTGTGTGTGTGTGTGTGTGTGTGTGTGTGTGTGTGTGTGTGTGTGTGTGTGTGTGTGTGTGTGTGTGTGTGTGTGTGTGTGTGTGTGTGTGTGTGTGTGTGTGTGTGTGTGTGTGTGTGTGTGCTTGCGTGTGTGTGTGTGTCTGTGTGTGTGCGTATGCGTGCGCGTGTGTCTGTGTATGTCTGCGCGTTTGCTTGCGTGCGTGTGTGTGCGCACGTATTTACATGAATTCATTAAAAGTACGTGCCCCCCGTGGGTTGACGCCCCAGGAGATTCGAGGACAAAAGACGGCAAAACTTTTTAACTTCTTGGTGCTGCTTGCAAATGTGTGCAGATTTCTTGACAAAAGTTGCGCTAGAAGGCTCTTTTGGAAAATCACGGATATTAAAGAAAAATAAGAAGACAAAAGAAAAGAAAAGTAAGAAAGAAAGACATTAAAAATATATATATGAATAGAGCCAAAATAACCAATTGCATCAATATATCCCTTTAACTAAGTATCTGTCTGTGTGTGTGTGTGTGTGTGAGAGTGAGAGTGTGTGTATGTGTGTGTGTGTGTGTGTGTGTGTGTGTGTGTGTGTGTGTGTGTGTGTGTGTGTGTGTGTGTGTGTGTGAGTATCTCTGTGTGTGTGTGTTTGTGTGTGTGTGTGTGTGTGTGTGTGTGTGTGTGTGTGTGTGTGTGTGTGTGTGTGTGTGTGTGTGTGTGTGTGTGTGTGTGTGTAAATCGCAAAGCCAGGTCGCCTTATGAGAAAAAAAAAAAAAAACAAGAAATCTTCGTGCCTGTAATTCCAGGGCATCGCTCCCTCGTTGTCTTCCCGTTTCATTTTATATCTTTTGTTTTCACTTCTCTCCATTTTACAAGAACTAAGGCCAAGCATTTGTTTGTATCAGCAGCTCACAGCGAAACCTGAGTTTTTCTCTTATTCTCTTTTGATACAACTAATACAATGATAAAACAACCATTTAACAAAACATAATGCATCAAAATATTCCTTATCAGTGATCTAAAAATAGAAAGTTTCAAAACAAGAACCTAACATAATCATCTCTCCCTCTCGCATAACAATTCAAATGCAATGAAAAAGCAGAATTGCAACGTTGATGCCAGCAATCTAAGGATGGAAAGTTGCAACAGCCAGACGCCGGCGAGGTTCCTCCGAACGCTCCGCCGTTTATTCCCCCAGCAATGACGCAGACGATTCGCGTGATAGTTTCCTCGTGTTGAGAGAAAAAAAAAATGTTTTGCTTTCCTGGCTGAGATAGTTTTTTTTTTTTATGTATGAATGGATTATTGATAATGTCTTTTTTAATTGTTTATTTATCAAATTTGATGAATTAATGGATTTATGTATTTATTTGTTTATCTGTCTATTGATTAATTTGATAAATAATTTATATGTACATTACATCATTTGTTTATTTATTTGTTTATTTATTTATTTAGTAATATTTCTTCATTAATATCATTGCTTAATTCTTAATTACCCATTTATCTATTCATTATATTTTTTTTATTATCTTCTTTATAATTTATCTGTATAAATTTAATCTAATATTTCTTACTTTTTTTTTTTTTTTTTTTTGGGGGGGGGGGGTCGTGTAAAGCAGTTGCCGCCTCTCAGAACATGCCCGTTTTTATCAGCTCTTATTCTTTTAAAAAAATATATATTAAAACATTCTTCAACAAAAGCGCTTTTAGGATTTTTTTTTTTTTTTTTTTTTTTTTTCTATTGGAGATCTTTCCCAGACGATGATTTTTTTTCTCCCCCGCTAGTTGCACGGTTTCTAGGTCATTTCAGTGTGAAATTAAATGAGTTCTGAGATGCCCTGCTTCTGCTTCTGCTCTCAGGATCCACTCCAGCTTGCACAGCGTGAAATGTGAGTTTCTGTATTATAGTTATTGTTGTCATCATCATAATTTTTAAAATTATTTTTATCATCATTATTATTTGTACTATTATTGTTATTGTTATTGTTATTACTATTATTGTTATTGTTATTGTTATTACTATTATTATTATCATGA
>NC_061831.1:20143168-20145668 GCF_019202785.1 Penaeus chinensis
TAAGCTGAACAATTATTCACGCATCGTGTAGGCCAATATTTCGTCTTTGTCGAAGATGAAAAGAGAGAAATCTGGATATTCAGGTGGAGATATCTTTCCCCGTGGAATTCCTCTGGAATGTCAAAATGTTTAGAACAAAATCAAATATTTGCGGGAGAACAAATTTAACATTCGTATTATATATATCGTTCCGACATTGGCCCAGCAGCTGCAATGAAATTAAGTAAACTAATGTTTAGGTAAATATATATCACAAAACAGTTTACTACAAAAGTTGCACCACGTTAAATCAAAATTCACATAATTGCTCTTTCAAAAACTGGACCTTTGATCTTGAAGATTTTGTTTGTTTTCCAAAGTCTTTGTTTACGCTTCCGGGCATTGAGCAGTAACGTCAATATCTCAGTCGCTTGGAAAACAGTGCCTTAAATATGCTCTAATCATGAAGACACGACGTTTTAAACAAATAAACATACACAGACACATACCCGGCGACTTCTATGGGTGACAGACGTATGCAGAATCCCAGCCATGTCCCTCCTGGTATCAATCCTCTTGCTATGTACTGACAAGTGAACAGAACACGACCATGTTAGACGGTTGTGTTGCGCAACGAAGATTCGTGTTTTGTGGTGTGGAAATCTCGAATTCGTAACCAAGCCTGGTCGTGTCGTGAATATTCCTCTGTGTCACCTCGCTCACTGAGTTTGCGTGCGGACTTTATGCTTGGTTACATATTTCTCTGATCGTCCTTATCTTTCCGTTTGGTTGCCAGGTGGTCCTCGCATCATACCCTTGGCTAAATGTGAGGAAGGTGAAATGAGGGACACGGGACAAAGGATTTATCTGACAATGACCTTGATATCAATGCAATGTGGCAGTATTGCGTCGCTGCAACTTACTTTATGTGATTATCATTTTTATCTATTATGTTCAGCCTAAATGACATTAAAATTATGTTGATAGCGCTCATAATCATCATCAGCATCATCATGAATAAAAGATGACGATGATAATCATATTAGTCACCATTACGACCACCTTTGTTCTCGTCGTCGTCATAAATATAATTATGTCAGCTGGTTAAGTGCCGGTAAACGTGGACAATAATAATACAATTTTGCATTTGTTAAAGATTATCCTGCACCAGTAGTGCGGGATCATTACCAGGCGTTTATTGAGTCGTATCATTGTGTTTACTGCAGCTTCCTATCCTATAAAAACAAACATAGAGGGTGTAACGTGTATATATAAAAGATTTTAGAAATATAATGTTATAGCCATAGCACAGTTTAGATTCACTGCAAGTTATTTTCTCTCATTACTGCATTTTATTATTATCGCAGGGCCTATTAAAATGTAATGACTCTAATTCAGCGTTAACTCTGAAATGAACGATACGTAGACGAAATCGCTAAGGACAGCCTTTAGAAAGAGCCATAGACAAATTCTACGACAATCTTGGAGTCAAGAGAAAATCCTTTGACCCTCGTAAATACCGCCCGATGCTTTTTGAAACGCTTCGGTTACAGCGACGCCCACACACTGCGTAACCCTATTGTGGAATAGCCTTTGATCCGATGCAGAACAACCGGCAGAGTGTGGAACGGGAGAGTCACTTTGAGTAACATCAGTGGGCCCTCGAGTATTACGCAATGATATCATGAAGTCCCACTTTATTATTTATTTTATTGTTGTTGTTGCATGACTGGGTTGCGATACGGATTTCTGTGTTGGCCCGTCTGTATGGGACATAAAACAATGCAATATTGTCTCTCTCTCTCTCTCTCTCTCTCTCTCTCTCTCTCTCCTTTTTCTTCTTCTTCACATTCATCCTCATCTTCTTTACCATCTTCTTTCCTACTTCAAATTCCGAGATATTAAAAGAAAGGCACTGATAATACTACCTAAAAACACTTCCCTTTTAGTCTACCGAGTTCCTGGCGGCATCTGCCACCAAAGCACACGGAGAGAGCGACAGGGAGCGGCCGCCGTGTCACTTTGCTCTATTGGCATATTGAAGCAGCCTTTTCATGGTATGTTTTGATGTCGAGTCTCTGTCTCTCTGCCCTCTCTCTTTTTCTCTTCCTCTTTCTTTGTCTTTCTCATTTTCTTTCTCTCTCTCTCTCTCTCTCTCTCTCGCTGAAACAAAAACCTAAATAAAGAACCAATAAATATTCAGTCTCCTCTCTTCTGCCAACCACAAACAACGCATTACAGACAACCTTATCCCTCTCTGCAATAACGAAAGGAGGAGGTGGCGAAAAAGCAGGAAATGGAGGGGAAGTGGAAACTTGTGTTAATAGAGGGGAAAGGAGGAGGTAATAAAGAAGAGAAGAACTGTAATAAAAGGGTGCTAAGGAGGAGGAGGAGATGAGAGAGAAAGATAAGAAGGAAGAAGGTAGAGGGGGGGGGGGGACTGGCGGTGGAGTCTGGGATGTAATGAAATGGAAAGTGATTAGGGAAAATTAGAGTAATACTAATGAGACAAAAGAGAAGA
>NC_061831.1:20173168-20175668 GCF_019202785.1 Penaeus chinensis
AGAACAGAGTAACCAAACTAAATTTAGATCATATTAAATTAATATATGTGTAAATGTTATTCTTTGTATCTATCTCTTACATAACATACACATTTATATGATTTACATAACCTTACATCCTATCCAGTCTCTCTCATACATATATTCACACAATGACATATATATATATATATATATATATATATATATATATACATATATGAATATATATATAGATATACATATATATATACATATATGAATATATATATAGATATACATATATATATATATATGTGTGTGTGTGTGTGTGTGTGTGTGTGTGTATGTGTGTGTGCGTGTGTGTGTGGGGGGGGGGGGGGTTGTGTGTGTGTGTGTGTGTGTGTGTGTGTGCATATACGTAGTGTCATTACTCAACTTGTTTATTCTTCTTGGCACACAATACATGACAATGCAGTGTCTGAGTTCCCCCTTTCGCAAGAGCGATATATTGCTATAGCACTCTTTTATTTCCTATTTTCACATTCTAAATGCGTGATTTATAGCTATCATTCGCCCACTGTGCAATGTGACAGGTCGACTCCCTGCAACCCGAGAAGCGTCACTCTAACATCATCTTTTGTGTTTAAATAACGGAATTAAGACATCTTATCTTATCTCCCTTAACCCCTAAGCTCACCACTCACCATACTCTTGCAGAATCCACCTCACTGGTCTCTCGAAACAGTGATATCGATTGCAAATTGATACATTGATGACAAGTTGCATCCTTTCAAACGAGTATGTATACGAATCTATCAGCGTAAGAATTATTAAGTGAAAATATCAGAAGAGATAAAACGTGGTCTATTTAAATAGTAGCCTGCGTATGGTAATTTCAAAACAGATACAACGCAGTTTTTTTAATCAAAGGCTTCGTATGCAATTATTTTGTAATTTGCCATGCCTTACAAATGCCGTAGTTGATTGTACATACCACTGTGTGTAATTGTTTTATGTTCCTTGTCATTTGCAAATGAATATACAAATTGGAAGCTTACTTGATGATTTTGCATCGATTTGTTATTTTTATCATCATCATCATTATCATGGTGTGCCATATAAAGACCCAAACTAAAATCAAATCGAGAATTATACCATTAAAGGTGTCCGTACAGGTTAAACAATCATCAGCTATTTGCGTAGTAAAATATAATAGCTGAACTCAAACTTTTCAAGAGTCGAAGAAGTTACAATCTCTTGCAACAAATGTCCTTGAATTTCTGGGTTATAGAACTTCTAGGAACTCTTGTTACTCTTGTGGAAATTTATGAAGGGGATGTGAACTATCGGTTACAATTTTGTATGAGACGGAAAGAAACCCAAAATCCCTACGATGTCCATGTCCAAATTTAAGGCAGAAAGGAGAAATTTGATAGAAAGGAGAATGATCAAACAATCTGAAGTGTGACTCTGCAGCAAACAACCACGCAAAGTGAGGTAGAACTGGATAAGAGACATTTACGGGTAATGTTGTCATCATAAATCCTCCTGCACTTGCGAATGGCTTGGCTTACCTGAAAAAGGCCGGGCCATATTCCCAAGTTGTAATTTAAATGTAAGTTTTGAATCAAGGCTCATACCAAAGAGCTTCAGATTATCCACTGAAGAGATTGAGACTCCCCTAGTCAGCAAGGTTATATCTCTTCTCATATTTTCACTTTATAATTCTTACGCTGCCTGGATGCTGAGGCATTTGTGTTCTAGACCGATTCACAATCATTTCCATGGACTTGGTAGGATTTAATTTCCTGCCCCACCGAAAATACCCCGACTGAATTATCATCAGGTAATTAGTAATGCCGGGCCACATATCGTTCGCATATACCGCCAATACCAACATACTGCAGCTTAGACATCAAACCCTTGAACTAATATCCAAAGAGACAAGCCTTGACTCATGCCCTTTATCTAAACCTGAATGAATTTCATGCACCAACACTCCCATTGCGTCATCACAGCCGAATTCCTTTTTATAAACCAACGGTCTTAAATATACAAAAAGACGTCTGACCAGCAAACGCTCAAAAAATCGTATATAAAACCGGTGTAAATGAAATAGGCCTATGGTCACTAGGTAATGACTGTAGTACTTAGTTAGAATCGATAGATAAGTAGATAGATAGATAGATAGATATCACACACACACACATACACACATACACACATACACACACACACACATACATACATACATACATACATACATACATATATATATATATATATATATATATATATGTGTGTGTGTGTGTGTGTGTGTGTGTGTGTGTGTGTGTGTGACTGCCGCGATGGTCCAGTGGTTAGAGCACTGGACTCCGATCCTCGTGATCGCGAGTTAATTTCCCCGTCGCGGCGGTCGTAAAAAATGCCTGTGTTCTGACTGCTGACTCGAGCTCGAGTAAACGACATATCGCCTTGAGAAGTCGGACGCTGGTGTCGCAGGGGAAGTCCCCGCCGTGGCACAACCGCGGTTGATTAG
>NC_061831.1:20193168-20195668 GCF_019202785.1 Penaeus chinensis
CGTTTCTGCTTCTGTGCACGCGAGAGAATAATTCTCCCCTTCCTGTCTCTGTGTTTGTTGCATTTTTTGTATGGGTGTTTGCATATGTTAACAGACACACGCATATGCACATTAAAGCACATACACACACGCAAACACACACACCGTAATTAAGCACGAAGGTTGCAATGTTGCATATCCAAAAAATAATTTGTAATATGTGACGAGACGATTGACAAGTAAAACACGCGATAACTTACGATATCATCGATGAATACAAAAATAATAATAATAATAAAAAACATAAAAAATACAAAATATAAAAAAAAGAACATATACAAAACCAATTATCTAAAATAAATAATGATAATGCACAACACTAACGCAACGTAATCTTGGATGAAATGGAATCCGATGAAATGCGTAAACGTTTTCAATACAACTTTTATACTCAGGTTCCCTTCCTAGAAAACAAAGGCTTATTCTTCCGTTTCCTGTTGAAGGAATACATGGTCCTTGTGCTGGATTATTAGATATCCTGTTTCAATATCCTGAATTAAAAATATAATAATAAAATGAAATAAAGATGAAATAAGAATAAGGAGAGAAAGAGAGAGAGAGAGAGAGAGAGAGAGAGAGAGAGAGAGAGAGAGAGAGAGAGAGAGAGAGAGAGAGAGAGATGGAGAGAGAGAAAGAGAAAGAGAGAGAAAGCTAGAGAGAGAGACAGATACACAGACAGATACACAGACAGACAGAGACAGAGAGACGTCAGTAAGAGAGACAGAGAGACGGACAGACAGAGAAAGAAAGAAAGAAAGAGAACCGTAGGCAGAGCAGATGGATGTGACATGAAGAACAGCCTAATTAACTAGCAAACAGCAGAACGACAGACCTAGTGCCAGTTGACCCACAAGAGCAAACAGCGCGATTGGGAGATTCAAAGGTCAAAGTTCAGAGTTAGGAACCGGCAAAGGATTTGGAAAGGAGCCGGCTATGCAATATTTGCTGATCTCATTCAATATTCCTCTTTGATTAGAGTGGGAGTAATAATACTTTTGAATCTCTGAAATCTCGAAATGGCGAAACAGTGTATCGTCGTCTTCACAGTATACGCAAAATGATAATAATAATAATAATAATAATAATAATAATAATAATAATAATAATAATAATAATAATAATAATAATAATAACAATAATAATAATAATAACTATAATAATAATAATAATAGCGATCTGATTTGAACATACAGCCGACATTCTAAGAAACCCACTCGTATAAATGTAAGAATATCAATACTACTAATAATAATAATATCAATAATAATGATAACAATAATAATAATGATAATAAAAATAATGATAATGATAACATTAACAATAGTTATATAAAAAATAAAAATCAATAACAATAATGTTAATGATAGTGATGAGAACATTAAAAGTACTGATAATGATAATCATAATAAAAGTAATAATAATAGTAACAATAATAATAACAATAACAATAATAGCAACAATAATAATAGGTTGAAATGCGATAGTAACATAATGAGGATAATAATGATGGCAATAATAATCAATGATAATCATGATAATAGTAATGGTGATAATAATGATAATGATAGTAATAATAATAATAATGATAATAATAATAATAATAATAATAATAATAATAATAAAGATAATGATAATAATAATAACAATATCAATAATAATGATAATGATAATGTTAATAACAGTGATAATGGTAATGTTAATAATAATGATAATGATAATGATTATGATGATAATGATAATAAAACAGATATATCATAAAGATAATCATTGTCATAATAATGGTTTTGATAATAATGATAATAATTATAATAATAACAATGATGATAATGATAACAATAATAGTAATAATAAGAAGAAGAAATCCCATCGAATTGCAGCCCGAAAGCAACCCTGACAGTGCTGTACATCGCATACCCTGCAGCATACTTTGGTGAAACGGGTCGCGGTTTCAACACCAGGATCAGCGAATATCGAGCTGGTGTTCGTAAGACCAGGACTTCCAACGCCAAAGTGGTACATGTAAAAAAAAAAAAAAAAAAAAAAAAAAAAAAAAAAAAAAAAAAAAAAAAGATTGAAGTTGTATACATTGCGACGGAGAAAAATGTCAACACAGCATAAGGAGATTCAAATTATCCAAGGTCGCGGCAGCAATAATGCGGATAACAAGTGGGAGGTCACAGTCGTCAGGTGTTTCGTCAGCTCATGTCTGGTTTATATATACTCTGTAGTTTCTCTGATGTATGTATTTCTGACGAAAATGTAATCGAAACCGGTCACTTATTAAGATATTCATTCTCATTCATACCTTTTCTTCATTTGTCAACATGATTATTGTTCATCCTTTATTCTATTAATTTGATCTTATTTGTTTTATATTATTATCATGATTTTATTGTTCTGTTAGGCGTGATATTGAGTAACATTGCCGGACTTGGATTGCAGTACTTTAACCTTGTCTAAC
>NC_061831.1:20200668-20205668 GCF_019202785.1 Penaeus chinensis
CTCTCTCTCTCTCTCTCACTCACTCTCTCTCTCTCTCTCTCTCTCTCTCTCTCTCTCTCTCTCTCTCTCTCTCTCTCTCTTTCTCTCCTGCTCTCTCTCTCTCTCTCTCTCTCTCTCTCTCTCTCTCTCTCTCTCTCTCTCTCTCTCTCTCTCTCTCTCTCTCTGTCTCACTCTCTCTCTCTCTCTCTCTCTCTCTCTCTCTCTCTCCCACTCTCTCTCTCTCTCGCTCAACCAAGAAGCTCGAGCGAGTCCTCCCAGGAAGCCATATATTGTTCTGTATAGATTTACGGCAATATATCCCGTGGAATGTATGTGCGATGCCGAACCGCGGAGATTCCTGGCGTCCGTTCATCCTCCGCCCTTGAAGCTAATACCCTGCCAAACCCCACAAGATTCCTCGTAGTTCTATCCCCCGTCCTCTAGCCAGCCCCGAGCCCTCTCTCACTGCTCTGTCCTCCATTCCCCAACCTCACCCTCACCGCCCCGCCCTCGATTCACTTACACTTCACCCCCGCACGCAACAAGCCTCTCCCTTACATCCAAACCCCAACTAAACCCCACCGCTTCACCCCCACCCCCGCCCCCATCCCACCCGCGCTTTCTTATTCCCCCACCCCCGCCCCTTCACCCCACCCACACCCCATCACCCCCACCCCCGGCCCCACCCCACCCTCGCTCTCTTATTCCCCTACACCCACCCCCTCACCCCACCAACACCCCTTCACCCTCACCTCCGCCCCCACCCCACCCTCGCTTTATTATTCCCTTATGTCCAACCCCCCCCCCCCCCCCCAACCCCCAGAGAATGAAGGAACAAGAAGAAGGGAGAGAGGAAGAGGGAAGAGATAAAGGATGAGGGAGTGAAGCAAGAGAGAGGAGAAAATGGAATTTGGAGTAAAAGGGGGAAGATGAAGAGGGAATAAGAAATGAGGATGGGGAAGGAGAAGAGGAAACGTAAGGATGAGAGAAGATAAAGAAGAAAAGAGAAAATAAGGCAATGAAGGAAAAAGAAGAAGGAGGAATTAGATAGGAGGAAGATGATGAGGAAGAAGGAAAATGAGGAGGGAATGGGGGAGGTGTAAGATGAAGAAAGAACGGGGGAGGAGTATGATAAAGAGGAAACGAAGGAGGTCGAAGATGAGGGAATAAGAAAGGAGGAGAGTGAAAGGGGGAATGAGGGAGAAGGACGATAATTAGGGAGTAAACGAGTAGAAAGATGAATAGAGAAGAAGGGAGAAGGAAGATGAAGGGGAGTGAGGGAGAAGTAAAGAGAGTATGAGAGAAGAAATAGCGAGAGTGAGGGAAAACGTTTCTTTAAAAGCACATAAACACTCCTTTTTTTCCTTAATGCGTCTCATCAGCAGAAGAGGAAAACAAGGAGGTACAGACGGATGGACAGACACAGGAAGTATATAGATAACACCGATTTCAGTCTTTCCTTTCCTTCTTCCTTTTGTCGAGAAACAAATTATGCAAGGATTTTTTTTTTTTTTTTTTTTAAGTGGCTAAGATTTGAATTAGTCCTCGCACAAAAATAATCTTCAATAAGCCTATGCCGAGCATATTAGGCCGCCATTAATCCTCAGAAAAGGGTTGAAGGCTCCACGTTTTATAGAGAATGGCATCTTAATGAGATTAAGTAAGACTACTTGGTATTCATGTAACGAAGGTATTCACCTCTTTGGCAGACAGGAGGAAGAGGCTCCCGCAGAAATGACGAATGGCATTTTATTTTTTTTATCTTTTCTTAAGCTGATACGATAGAATAGAATAAGAAATAGATTTTTTGTTTCATCGCAGTAGAAAGTTGGAGGGAGAAAAGGAGAGGAAGAGAGAGAGAGAGCGAGCGAGAGAGAGAGAGAGAGAGAGAGAGAAAGATAGATAGATAGAGAGAGAGAGAGAGAGAGAGAGAGAGAGAGAGAGAGAGAGAGAGAGAGAGAGAGTGGGAGTGAGAGGGAGGGAGGGAGGGAGAGAGGAGAAAGGGAGAGAGAGGGGGAGAAGAAAAGGAAAGAAGGAGATAGGGTTGAGGGAAGGAAGAAGAAAGAGAGAGAGAGAGAGAGATAGAGAGAAAGAGAGAGAGAGAGAGAGAGAGAGAGAGAAAGAGAGAGAGAGACTGACAGAGAGAGGGGAGGGTGGAATCGAAATAGATATAAATGCGCATATTTACAGTAAAATAGATATATTACCCCATCACACCATAAAATTCAATGTATCACCTTTCCTCTTTACCACAACAAAGGTCGCGGTTCAAACCTTTCCCGAAACAGCGTCACCAGGCAAACGAGGCTCATCATATATAAGGAAGAGCCTAGCGGATCAGCTTCGAAGCCTTGCTCGAAACAGCGTCACCAGGCAAACGAGGCTCATCATATATAAGGAAGAGCCTAGCGGATCAGCTTCGAAGCCTTGCTCGAAACAGCGTCACCAGGCAAACGAGGCTCATCATATATAAGGAAGAGCCTAGCGGATCAGCTTCGAAGCCTTGCTCGAAACAACGTCACCAGGCAAACGAGGCTCATCATATATAAGGAGGAGCCTAGCGGATCAGCTTCGAAACCTTGCTCGAAACAGCGTCACCAGGCAAACGAGGCTCATCATATATAAGGAGGAGCCTAGCGGATCAGCTTCGAAACCTTGCTCGAAACAGCGTCACCAGGCAAACGAGGCTCATCATATATAAGGAGGAGCCTAGCGGATCAGCTTCGAAGCCTTGCTCGAAACAACGTCACCAGGCAAACGAGGCTCATCATATATAAGGAGGAGCCTAGCGGATCAGCTTCGAAACCTTGCTCGAAACAACGTCACCAGGCAAACGAGGCTCATCATATATAAGGAGGAGCCTAGCGGATCAGCTTCGAAGCCTTTCTCGAAACAGCGTCACCAGGCAAACGAGGCTCATCATATATAAGGAGGAGCCTAGCGGATCAGCTTCGAAGCCTTTCTCGAAACAGCGTCACCAGGCAAACGAGGCTCATCATATATAAGGAAGAGCCTAGCGGATCAGCTTCGAAACCTTGCTCGAAACAACGTCACCAGGCAAACGAGGCTCATCATATATAAGGAGGAGCCTAGCGGATCAGCTTCGAAGCCTTTCTCGAAACAGCGTCACCAGGCAAACGAGGCTCATCATATATAAGGAGGAGCCTAGCGGATCAGCTTCGAAGCCTTTCTCGAAACAGCGTCACCAGGCAAAAGAAGCTCATCGTTTCGAAGGAGGACCACAGCGAATCTTCATGACTATTTTACTTCTTATTTCATTTTGTTTGATTTTTCTGCTTTTCAAATGATAATTGTCAAGCATATATTTTGTATAATCGTAGTAACAACAGGCGCATGCTAGCCATAAGCAAGTCCCTGAATATAAATTCTAAATGCAAGAGATACAAATTAACTGAAAATTCAGATCACTTTTATCCATTAGTAAGCGTTCAGACGTTATTCATTTTATACATCAACAAAGGCACATCCAGTCTGTAGCCGAGGTTTTGAATACGAAAAGGTTATGTGGAAAATATTTCTAAACGCAGTATATTCTCACGTTCTGTGCCGAAGGTTAGGGAAGCAGATAACTGAATTCTTCTTCTGCTTCTAAAGAGGAAATTAGATTTGGTGTGACTTTTAAAGCAAAAGCGAAGTAAGAATATACGTATTTCTGTGCCCCCTGATACTTATTTTGTTTGAAAATCATACCATTTTCGTTTCTATATTTGTGGGTAGATTCCAGTTGTATTATACACTTTTCTTTCCCACCTGAATAAGCAAAAGAAAAATGATATAGGTGCACCGTAAAACTGTTGTTTCATATTCATCTACATTTCAAACAAACATTTGCTTGCTTCCTTAAGATGGCATATATAAACACGTGTGATAAATGGAAGAATGTTTAAAATTGTGTGTGTTTGTGTTTGTACAACGGCGTCGGTCTCTCTGTGTTTGTAGGAAAATGTAACAAAAGGCACTAAAAATTGTGAAAATCAGTACACAAGCAAATTCCACGAATCTCAAGTCTATTTTAAGAAAAATAAAACTTTTCGTAGAGAGGATCACTTCTGTCCCGCGGAAAATATTTGAATTCTTCGCGAATAACGGAATCAGCTGACATCTTCGTTCCTTTCTCCCAGATTTTAGTCATGTCTGTGAAAATGCAAGAGTATAAAAGCATTTTCGACGTCGCCGTAACGTTCTCGGAAATGTTTCTTTATTATATCAATGTAAATGAAGATAAATATACTTGCGAGATTATCCTCTTTCTGGAGAGGATAGCGATTTAAATACCTCCCAAGAAAAGAAATAATCCAACGCACACTTTAAATATTTAGATCACAACAGACGCAGAGCAGCTCCCCCCCCCCCCCCACCCCCCACCCCCCCGCCCTCCTTCCCTCGTCTGGGCCAGGGAGGGCACCAGGTCGCCGCCCTGACCTTTTGCCAGAGTCGAATGTCAGGCACAGTCACACTCAGGTAACCCAGATGGGATTTCTGTGTCGGCAAAATCCATCGTGACGGGAATGTATGCATATAAATTTTATTCTTCTTCTTCTGCTCCGTTGGATGTGCTTTTCGCTGGCTGGTTCTGGAGATCAGAGATATGTACGGTGGAAGGAAGGGGTGTTACCTGAGGGTGGATCACATAAGGGGCTTGTAATTCTAAATAGACACGCGCAAACACACACCCACAGACACAAACACGCACACACACACACACACACTCACACACACACACACACACACACACACACACACTCACACACACACACACACACACTCACACACACACACACACACACACACACACACACTCACACACACACATATATATATATATATATATATATATATATATATATATATATATATATATATATAGGTAGATAGACAGACAGATAGATATGCATATATTGTTGTAATTATTAATACCATCATCATCATCGTTCTCATCGTAACTGCGATGACTGTTGTCCCTCTCATCATCAATGTTAGAAGCAGTTTTTCGAGAGGAA
>NC_061831.1:20225668-20228168 GCF_019202785.1 Penaeus chinensis
CAAACACCACTCAAACAAACAAACAACCACACAGGAAAAAGTAGGCACATGCTACGTCCTCCTCACCCTTGAGTCTTCCCAGATCCCAGCTGCAGCGACCAATGTTCCCTCTCTGATCCACGCCGATGATGGAGAACTCCCTCACGCAGCAGGAGGCACCGAGGGAGGCGCTGACGGGGGAGGTCGTGCCCAGGGGGAAGGCGTCCACTGTCAGGTTGTCGCGGGGCTGGGAACTCACGCTGTACAGACCTGACGGGGAGAATCTGGCTGTGATGCTCGCGAGGGAGATGGTTTGCATTTTGGTAAGCGGTGTTTTAGATATGATATATATATATCATATATGCAAATATATATCTGTAATAATCTAAGTCTATTCATCTGTTGTTTTTTCTGTTATTCTGTCTGTATAATATCTATTTATTTATATCATATGTGCGAATATATCTATAATTACCTATGTATATATTCATCTGGTGTTGTTTTTTTCTGTCATTCTATCTGTATAACTTCTATATATTTATATTTGCATACGTATGTATTCATACATATACTTATATATGCGTGTGTGTGTGTGTGTGTGTGTGTGTGTGTGTGTGTGTGTGTGTGTGTGTGTGTGTGTGTGTGTGAATATGTATATATACATATACATATATATATATATATATATATATATATATATATATATATATATATATATATAGATGCATATATATATGCATATATATATATATATATATATATATATATGTATATATATAATTATATATGATATATATCCATATATACTGTAAGTTATGCGTTTATACTAAACGTACGTTTCTTAGGAAAATGGGGAAAATGCCAGGTGTTACAACACGGCGACTTACCCGACACGGTGTCATGCAGCGTGGCGTTCACCAGCCACGACTTGGTGTCGCACGTGTCGTCAGCGTCGTGGCCCGAGCAGTCCGGGGCGTCGACGCTGCTGCAGAGGGGCGCCTCGTTGTCTTGCTCCTGGAGGGCCGCCTCAGTCAGGGGAACGCATAGGCACGACGTATGCACATGCATATATACAAATACATGTTTGTGTGTGTGTGTGTGTGTGTGTGTGTGTGTGTGTGTGTGTGTGTGTGTGTGTGTGTGTGTGTGTGAAAATACATACATAAATACATACGACGCCTTTGCCCTCTGGCCTCATGACCCTGCCCTGATCTCAGACTTCCTGACCTAGCTGAACTCTCTCTCCCCTTCTATCCGGTTCAAGGTGGAATGGGAGGTTGACAACAAGCTCCCTTTGTTGGACACCCTAGTACATCGCTCTGCTGACCATTTCTCCTTCTCCATATACAGGAAGCCCATGCATAGTGGTATGTCCATACACTTCTTCTCATACCATCCTCATACCATCCTCTCCATGTAAAGAGAGGCGCCCTCCGCAACTGTGACCCCCAGTACCTGGATGGAGAGATCGACTTCCTGCGTCGTTCGTTCTCCAAACTGGGTTACCTTCGTCATGTTCTCGACGCCTCGTTATCCAGGGCACGTCGTATCTTCTACCACGACTCCTCTCCTAAAGGAACTCCTCACCTGCCCGTCCTCCGCTGAGGAGATCTACTCTCTCCGCCGCCCTCTTCACACTCTCAACTGCAGGCTGATCTCTCGCCAGGTGAACACTCTCCGTCTCAACCTGGTCCACACCAGTCCTCCCTCTTCCTCGAAAGTGGGCACTTATGCTGTTCCTTGTACTTCCTGTGATAAGCAATATTTTGGTGAGACGGGCGCCAGTCTCACTAAGCGCCTGTCTCAACATAAGTACGCTGTATCCGGGGGACACAACAACAACGCCCTCTTTTGCAATCAGTGGGACACAGGCCATCAGATGGACTGGTCAGCGGCGCGAATCGTCTTTCCTTCCGTTGATGTCCACGCCCGCAGACTGGTGGAATCCTCTTTAATAAAGCTGCTGCCTAATTTCAACCTGAGTAGTGGTTTGTCTCCTCGCTTCCCACATCCTCTGCCTTTTCCGGTATGCCGGCCACCCTGCACATAGTCCGGCCGACCCTCCGACCTCCCTTCGCTTTCGTTCGTCTGTCCTGCCTTTCCTCTCTCTATTTTATACCCCCTCCTTTCCTTTTCAGACCTGAGGATGGAATCCAGGTTGATTCCGAAACTGTAGTCTCACTTTCAATAAATCTAAATTTACATTGTGGGTTTTTCTACATAGTATCATCACGGTAGAGTGTTTTACCCTTCACACGCACATATATACGTCAAGAAATAGATAAATAGATAATTAAATGTATAAATATATGTGTATATATATATGTGTGTGTGTGTGTGTGTGTGTGTGTGTGTATGTTTGTGTGTGTGTGTGTGTGTGTGTGTGTGTACACATGCACATACACACACACACACACACACACACACACACATACATACACGCACACACATACACACACACACACACACACACACATACACACACACACACAAACACACACACACACACACACACACACAC
>NC_061831.1:20235668-20238168 GCF_019202785.1 Penaeus chinensis
CTAATCGACTACAAAAGGGCGTATACTATTTCATCCATCATCTGTTTTATACGAAATAAAAAAATAAATCACATATTGGACTGCCGGTTCATGAAATGCTTTAAACAAAATATTAAAAAAGAGGAAGGTATTAATCCAGATAAAGTGCTGGTGACGATCATCAATATTTTCATTTCAAACCAATATGACAACATTTTGAACTGAAGCCCAAAGGCATGATTATGAATCCGTGTTTTCTTTTATGTTATTTATTCTTTATCCTTTCGTGTTTCCTATCCGCTCTCTGCTTCTCTCTTATTTCTCCTCTTTCCCTGACCCTGTCTCTCTCTTTCTATACTTCCCCCCTCCTAACTCTGTTTCTCTTTCTCCTTAATCTCTATTTTCTTTTCTCCTCCTTCTGTTATCTCTTCCTCTCTCATTTTCTCCTCCTCTTTCCCATCACTCTCTTTATCGTATCCTCCTTTTCCCTTCTCTTTATTCCTCTTTTGCTTACGACAAACAGATTACCTAAATCATAACCTAAAATCCCCTCCTGAATCACCTGCGACTCCTTGACCCCTTCTTCCAGGATGCCGATGACCTCGTCGATATCAAACTTGTCGATCTCGATGAACTGGCCACCCGTTTCCGCCGCGAGCCGCTGGTAGTCCTCGATGCCGGAGAGGACGTAGGTCGGGCTGCAGTATCGGGCGGCGGCCTCCTCCCCTGGCCCTTCCCCTTGCTCCTCCCCTGGCCCTTCCCCTTGCTCCTCCCCTGGCCCTTCCCCTTGCTCCTCCCCTGGCCCTGCCCCTGGCCCCTCCCCTGGCTCCTCCCTGGACCACTCCCCCCACTGTCGGGTGTCTTCGCCGAGGGCGGTGTTGTCGTTGTAGCTGTACACGACGTTTACCTGGTAAGCATACGGATAAATTATTCTATGATCATTTTAGTTGTGAATATTTGTATGCATAAAAACACCCCGACACAGATACACATATACGTTTACGTACACGTACACATACACACACAGACACACACACATGTAAATATATATATAAATATATATACATATATATATATATATATATATATATATATATATTCATATATATTTATATATATATATATATATATATATATATATATATATATATGTATATATACGTGTGTGTGTGTGTGTGTGTGTGTGTGTGTGTATGTGTGTGTGCGTGTGTGTGTGTGTATACATATATATATATATATATATATATATATATATATATATATATATATATATGTATATATGAATATATATATATATATGAATTATCACAGAATATAGATACATATCTAAATGTTACAATAATGTATATAAATAAGTGATTTAAAGTGATTTTGTTTCTTGAACTGTATTTACCTTCTTCATACCAGCTTACCAGAAGAAGAAGGAGAAAAGAAGAAAAAGAAGAACAAGAAAAATAATAGAAGATGAAAAATAAGAAGAAAAGGGGAAAAAAAGAGGAAAAAGAAGAAAAAGAAAAAGAATAATATGAAGGAAAACAAGAAGGAGAAGAATAAGAAAACGAAAACGAAAAAGGAAAAGAGAAAAGGAAAAAAAAGATGAAGGAGAAGAAGAATAAAATAAAAAAAGAAAAAGAAAGAAAAAGAAGGAAAAGAAGAAGAAAAAAACGAAAAAGAAAAAGGAAAAGGAAAAGAAGAAGGCGAAACATAAAAAGAAAAAGAAAAAGAAAAAGGAAAAGAAGAAGAAGAAAAAAAGAAGAAGAACAGAAGGCGAAGAAGAAAAAAGAAAAAGAAAAAAGGCAGAAGAATAAGTAGAAACCAGCCGTCTCTTCCTCGCCTCTCGCATCCCCCCGAGAAAGCGAGCGAAATAACGCGCCAGCCTCACCTCACACCGCTTGTTTCTAGCCAGCGCCATCACACTCTCCATGAGCTCTGCGTCGTTGCCTCCCGCGTCCGTGAAGCAAAAAATGTTCGAATAATCCGGCGTGTGGGTTAACGCAAGCTCAAGCCCGTGCCAGAACTTCTCCTCGAGACAGCAGCATCCTCCGTAAGCCTCTAAGCTGTCCAACTTTTCCAGGAACTCGTCCGGATCCGAGGTTTGCGTGACTGGACCCCAATCTGTAAGAGTTATTAGTATCTTTATTTATTTTTTTTATTTTTTATTTTTTTTATTTGTTATTATTTTCTTTTTCTATTTTTTTTTTTTTGGGGGGGAGAGGGGGTAATCGGTCTGTGTATGTGTTTGTTTGTTTGTTTTCAGTCTTTTTTTTTTCTCTTTTTTCTTTGCCGGTTTTACATAAAAAATTGCCGATGGATCGTTGTGAAAATTTGCGGCATATAAATATTTTATTAATAGACTAAGATGAAGTAAAAGAGTGCATGATTGGGATAGTTTAAAACATTCCTCCAAAATTCCGTAAACCTACGACATATTTCACAAAAACAAAATCAATCACAAACACGTATCTCAATCCTAAAAAAAATATAATTTTTTTTTTTAAATCCAATCTCTTAAAATCCTAAA
>NC_061831.1:20245668-20248168 GCF_019202785.1 Penaeus chinensis
TCTATTTTCGGTCTTAGCTGTCAACCATTTAATTATTTCCCTTTATCTGTTTATGTGTTTATCATTATCAAGTCGAGAGTGTCTAGACCTTATTCAGTTTTAAGAAGTAGGTCTATATGATCCACTCAGTCCTACAGAGTTTTAAAATGTTTTTGTCCACTATATATATGAAATATAAAGACACTAGTTACAAGCAGATGCCTTTCATAACACCAAAGCCAATGACGATAAATCATTAATAATACCAGCGAAATATCGATAACCCATTAACAACACCAACACCGAGAACGATAAACCATTATTAACACCAACACCGAGAACGATAAACCATTAACAACAACACCAAAAAACGACAAAGCCATCTCACCTGTATGCTATTGAGCGACGTCCCCAGCAGCTCCCTGGCAAAGGGATAAGCCTCATCCACAGTGATCGTCGACACAAGCTGCTGGTAGCGACCCTGCAGCAAAAGGTGGCCTTCTATGACCCTCTCCCCGTCCATGTGGTGCTTGGCGTCGAACCTCACTTGGCCTCCTGCCTCCGTCATCGCGTTGGACCAGGCAATGCTGTTCACGGCCTGGGGGAGAAGGAGGAGGAAGAGAGGGAGGGAGAAGAGAAAGGAGGAAGAGGGGAAGAGAGAGGGGGACAGGGGAAGAGAGAGGGGGAGGGGGAGAAAGAAAGTAGCGGACGCAGAAAAAGAGGAAGAACAATGGGAGAGGGAATAGGAAGAAGGAAGAGGCAGAGGGTAGTAGATAGAGCGGGAAGGGGAAGGGGAGGGGAAGGGAAAGGATGGAGAAGTAGAGGAAGAAGAAGAGAAAGAGAGAGAGAGAGAGAGAGAGAGAGAGAGAGAGAGAGAGAGAGAGAGAGAGAGAGAGAGAGAGAGAGAGGGAGAGAGATGGAGGAAGGAAAAGTATGGAGAAGCAGAGGAAGTGGAAGAGAAAGGAAGAGGGGGGGAGAGAGTGAGAGGGAGAGAGAGAGAGAGGGAGGGAATATCGCATAATTATTGTGGATATTTCATAATTTTAAACGCGTAGAAATGTCAGGGATATGATCTGTGTTGTGCTCAATACAGTTATCTCATATCAATCTTTACTTACTATTCTATAAGTAGTGTATATTGACACTATCCCCTCTACTTGTTTAATAGGCCAATTATTGGCATGTTTTTTACGCTTACTTTGGCTATCTTTAATGAGCTTGTTACAGTTTTCATACCCGTATAACGGTCTACATACACTCCATCCAATGATGTTTGTGTCCACAGAATATTTATTCACGTGCATATGAATTTAATGGTTCTTGATTTTTATGGTACATAGTATGTTTGAAAAACTGTTTATAGTTACTCTGTATATTTTGTTATGTAGTTTCCTGGTATTGTTTTTACGTTTTACAATTTCATGATTTAGTTTGTGTAGCCTTCATGCGTTTATTGAATTTCGTGATTTTATTCTGTCATTAGTCTGAAATCTCTTTCTTTTGATAAAATTCAGTTCATCCTCCTTCGTTTTTACAGCGTCTGGGTAATTTTAATTTGTTTTTCATTTCGGCCTTTTCTTACCAATATTACGATATTTTGTTTATATAATTTTAGTTTCTTGTCTTTTTTGTGCTACTTCTTTTCTTCTTCTTTTTTTCTGCTTCTTCTTGTTTTCTTCTATTTCTTTTCATTTTTGATACTTCTCGTTCTTCCTCCCTTATCCAACCTAATTTCAATCTCTCTTATCTCTCGTCTCCCAAAGTTTCCATTCACGACTCAACCTCATCCTCCTTAAAACTTTCCTTTCCTTTTCCTAGCTTTTAACGCTCTGCATTTTCCTTACCCATCCCCCACCCTCCATTATTTACCTTCTTTCTCCCCCATTCCCATCCCTCATTGCAGTCCTTTACCTTGATGAACCTCGTGGGTGAGGCTGTTGGACCGTAATAGAGCCTGAAGATCTGCGTGAGCGTTGCGTCTTCGGGGATGCTGAAGGTGCCGTTGGAAGAGGGGGGCGGCGACTCGAGGAAAAATCGCCTGACTTCGCGTCTCAGAGCTTCTCTTGTGATGGCCTGGGGAGGGAGAGGGGAGGGAGGGCGTTAGAGAGGGGAGAGGGAGAGGAAGAGGGAGTTGGGGGAGAGGAAGAAAGGGGGGGCGTTAAAGAGGGTTAATTGAAGAGGAGAGGAGACGGAGGAGGAGATAGAGGAAAAGGAGAGAGAGAGGAGAGGGAGAAGGGGACCGAGGAAAAGGGAGAGAGGAAGAGAAGAGGTTGAGGAAGAAAGATAGGGATAGAGGGGAGAGAGGGAATGGGAGGGGGTTAGAGAGTATTGATCGAAGAGGAAAGGAGAGGGAGAAAAATAGAGGGAAACAGAGAGGAGAGAGGGAGAGGAGGCAAGAAAGAGAGTGAGGAGGAAAGGGAGAGGGAGGGGAAGAGGAAGGAGAAGAAATGGAGAGGGAGAGGGGGGGAGAGGAAGAAAGAGAGAGAGAAAGAGAAATGGAGTGGAAAAGGAAACAAGAGAG
>NC_061831.1:20303168-20308168 GCF_019202785.1 Penaeus chinensis
GTGGATTTCGATGTTCTTTACAAAAATAAAATGTGAAATAAGTTGCAGTTCGCTTGCCCTCCCTTCCGATCTAAATCATCATGCAACTTTTGCAAGGAAAAAGAAATACACGATAGACTTACTTCAAAAGTCAAAACTAGCGAGGAAGGAAAGGGAGAGTCTATCAAACCAGATTATTTCATTTGATTAAGTCTCAATGATAACCCTTTGTCATATTGCAAGGTTCATCATCAATGAATGCCTCATGATTTTAGCCTGGCTGCAATGGATGGCAAATGAAGAGGACAAGTTCAATCCATCTGTGGAGATAATTGGTTTATGAAGGAAAGCAATAGGATGTCACAGCGGAAATACGTGGTTGCTATTAGAGATTCGGTGCTCAATGTTGCTCTTAACTTACATTTTCAGTATACATTGCAAAACCAGTTAACACAGCCTGTGTGATCGTGGAACTATCGGTGCAGAGTTTAGTGCTGTTTGATGTTCAATGTCAGTTACTGAACTTCCAAATGTATATGGCAGATACTATATGTGAACTAACGAAACTTACACAGGTTAATGTTTATTATAAATATGCCTTGAGTTATCGCGTAAGAATTATAATAATACTCTGTTCTATTGTTCCTTTGTATGTTCTTAATTTTCCTTTCTTATTTGTTTTCGTTTTTATTGTTGCTTCCTTTACTTCAGAAATACTTGCAAGGTTATGTGACAGAGGAACCCAAAAGAGGCCACCCGTGAGGCGGGAGGCTTCAGGCTTCGGGGCCAAGGGAAATGAGGGGCCCCGTTCGTTCCTAGAAAAAGGAGGAGAGGGGACCGGGCTGAAGGTTCAGAACCCTCACAAGCCAACTATCCCCGGAGATGCAGGCCTACCGGGAGCGTGACCAATACGAAGATACATGATAAATAAAATACAAAATCTAGAATGAACAAAAGATCCGTGCCGAGAGCACCAAAGTAAACACGTCAAAATGACAAGTGCAAGAAGGACTAAAGAAAAACTGACAGCATGCCAGAAAGCCTTAAAAACAATAAAAAAACTAACATCTAAGATAAAACAAGTAAAAGGTAGAATGAAGGAAAAAGTAAAAGTTAAAGTAAAAACTGAAGTAAAAGACGAGAAAAAGGTATGACCATGAATAAAAGTAACAAGTAAAAGGACAAGATAAAAGTAAGTAAAATTCAGAGTAAGTGAAAAGTAACAGTCAAAGGAGCACACATAGTTCACAGTAAATGTAAAATGATAAAAAAGCGCGTCCAGCCTAAATACACCTAAGCAAGTAAAAGGGGGAGTACAACCTTGTCTCGGCATCCACGGTGTAAGATCCAGACAGGTGAATCCACAGGGTAGTCAGAGCACAGTCAGAGTATCCACTTCGTTTATTTAACATGAATTTGTGGGTTACATTAACTCCCGCGGACGGCACTGTAGCACATAAATAGAGTAAAACAATAAATAAGATTTTTTATAATAAAAGGAAATATACAAAATATAAAGCCAATAATAAAAACGATAAAACGTTAAAAGAAATCATTAAAAATTCATAATTATGGAGAGAAAAAAAACGTAAAACAGTCTGTTGCGATTTATTACTTTCTCTCGATGTAGAAGAGAAATTAAAAGGATGAATAAGTAAAAAGAAACCATAAAAAAATAAAACGGAGCTTAAAATACAAGAGATCAAAAAACGTAAAAAAATGCAGTCGCAGTAGATGTGGATGTCTGTTATCATGAGAGTCTTTGTAACCTATGCACGGATAACGAAGGATCTCAATAAAGGCTTTATTTTAAAATGTACAAAAAGGGTGTAAATAAATGTAAAATACATGTAAAAAGAAGAGCCAGCGTGGTAC
This sequence comes from Penaeus chinensis, assembly GCF_019202785.1. Taxonomy (NCBI): domain Eukaryota; kingdom Metazoa; phylum Arthropoda; class Malacostraca; order Decapoda; family Penaeidae; genus Penaeus; species Penaeus chinensis. The sequence goes on from NC_061831.1 coordinate 20,305,023, forward strand.
AGAAATAAAAAGCGTAAAAATGAGGCTGGCAGAGGGAAGTGGTCCGGCTGTGCTCGACTCTCCCTGTGGATTTCGGCAGGATGCTGGATAGGATGGGGATAGGATGGGGGCAGGAGAGGATAGGATTGAAGGTAGAAGGAAGGACAAACGGGAAAAAGGAATGGAAAAGGGGGGAATTAGCGTAGAAGTAGAAGAAAGTGAAAAAGCGAAGGAACAAGAAGAGGGTGCGAATAAGAGGGCCACGAGGGGAAATGCGGCAGGATAAGGATAGGATGGAGGCAGGATAGACTAGGGATAGAGATAAAAAGTAGAACAAACAAGGAAAACGAGTAGAAGAGGAACAAAAACTACCGTAGAAATAGAGAGAGAAGATAAAAAGTGAGAAACAGGAAGAGACTGAGAATAAGGGGACGAGAAGGATAGAAGGATCGGGGCAAGGAAGGGGGGGGGGGATAGGTATGGTGGGGGGTGGGGTTGAAAACTTCACATATTTCCAAAGACTAGGAAACAGTCCGGTCATGATAAGAAAAAAAACGAAATATCCCAGGTAGCAAGTTTTCCATTTTGTTTCGTTAGTTGTAATCGTTCTTCAGATAAAAGCGTGGATATTTAGGTATAATATATGGTTGTTATGAAAATTGTTTGTTGTAAAATGAATAACTATTAGATTCGCTGAAACAAAAATGTAGAACTTAAATGGCAAAGAGATATGCTTTTTCTACAAAGTTACGTGCACCGTGAAACAAAATTCACAATGATTACATGTATAGTAAAACTGAAGAGAAAAAACAAATATATGAAGATGTGAAATAATACTGTAAGAAAAAAATCTTATATTTTGAGTAAAACAAAGCAATTAAAGAGATTCTGTATACTGCATATATATTTAATCTCTCTCTCTCTCTCTCTCTCTCTCTCTCTCTCTCTCTCTCTCTCTCTATCTATCTATCTATCTATCTATCTATCTATCTATCTATCTATCTATCTCTCTCTTTCTCTCTCTCTTTTTTTCTGTCTATCTATCTATCTATCTATCCATCTTTCTCTCTCTCTCTCTCTCTCTCTCTCTCTCTCTCTCTCTCTCCCTCTCTCTCTCTCTCTTTCTCTCTCTTTTTCTCTATCTATCTATCTATCTATCTATCTCTATATATCTATCCCTATTTAACTGTCTTTCTATCTATCTGTCTCGGTCTACCATATACCTGGTAAAGATAAACAAATCGATAGGTGTATAATGGTCCAATCTGAACTTTGAATTTCCCGCGTCCGCCTTCCACACTATCCCGCTATCTCCGCCAGTGACTGATTTGCAGCCGGTGTGTGGGTGTCCTTTGTAACTGGCTGTTCAGTCAGGATAGGTTGGGTCCACTCCTTGAGATGTTTGCTCAGATAGTCCCCGCTCTCTCTCTCTCTATCTCTCTCTCTCTCTCTCTCTCTCTCTCTCTCTCTCTCTCTCTCTCTCTCTCTCTCTCTCTCTCTCTCTCTCTCTCTCTCTCTCCTTCTCTCTCTCTCTCTCTCTCTCTCTCCTTCTCTCTCTCTCTCTCTCTCTCTCTCTCTCTCTCTCTCTCTCTCTCTCTCTCTCTCTCTCTAGTGAGTAGGCGAGAGAGAATCAAATCAATGTTCCGTTATCTAGAACATTTTGCGAGATATGACCTTGTAAAAAAAATCTGCTGTCTCTTGGAATAGCTTGGTCGCCGTTCGTCACTTGGCTAATATGGAACCGCGGGATAAGAGGTGATAGAAAAGAGGTTTTAGGGACTGAAAAATGCGTGTGATAAAAGGTATTAATATATGCTTGGTACGATATTTAGCACAGATGCTCACACACACAGGAGTAGATGGAAATAGAGACGGAAGTACAGGGACACACATGCATTTGTGTGTGTGAGTGTGTATGAGTGTGCGTTCGGGTGTGCGTGTGCGTGCGCGTGTGCGTGTGCGTGTGCGTGTGCGTGGGCGTGTGCGTGTGCGTGTGCGTGTGTTTATGTGTGTGTGTTTGTGTGTGTGTTTAAATACATCCACTTATACATGCACACATAAGTGATCCAAACCCAATGCCCTGACAGCCAGCGACACAGCTGTCGCGAGCGTATGTCAACCCGAGTCACGTTGACGCGGGGCCACGTTGCAATGGCATTCCATCTGCATTTTTGATTCGCCGCTTTCACTCTCAGCGGGACTTGCAGCTAAAGTGTAACATTGCAATATGTTGCCCGTGCATAGAAGAATTTTAGATACGCAATTTGAATTACAACTTTATATTCGCCAGATTAGATATGCTCATTATCATAATTATCATTAGTTTGTTAATTTAATAATCCTTTCTTTAACCGTTACCAAGCAACGATAACATTTTAGCTCCTAGATTTCGCCCTCAACCCTAAAAAAAAAAAAAAAAAAAAAAAAAAAATGTAATCACTGTCTTCCTATATTTATCACCTCTTTATCTCTCCCCTTTAATCACTCTCCTGAATAAATACACAAAAATAAGCATAAATCACTGAAGAAAAAAAAAACATTTCCTGTCATGAGAGGAAATATGCAAAGGAGGCTGTTAAGATCGATGGGTCGGGAAGGAGCGCGTGAGCTGTCGTTTTAAAGTGCGAAGCGGGGAGGATTTGGGGCTGTTACTGTCGAAACGTTTGAGGGGAAAGGGGAGGAGGAGGAGAAAAAAATGGATAAGGCGATAAAATATTGCTTTCTCCTCTCTCTTGCTGTCTGTCTATTTTTCTTGATCTCTTGTCTATCTGTGAATCTCTTTTCTATATTTATATACATGTAGCTCTGTCTATCTAGCGATCTATTTATCTACCTATCTCTTCTCTTTCTGTCTATCTGGTTGTCTGTCTATCGATCTGTCTATCTCTGCTTACCATTCTCACTCTTTTTCTCTCTCTCTCTCTCTCTCTCTCTCTCTCTCTCTCTCTCTCTCTCTCTCTCTCTCTCTATCTATCTATCTATCTATCTATCTATCTTTCTCTCTCTCTCTCTCTCTCTCTCTCTCTCTCTCTCTCTCTCTCTCTCTCTCTCTCTCTCTCTCTCTATCTATCTATCTATCTATCTATCTTTCTCTCTCTCTCTCTCTCTCTCTCTCTATATATATATATATATATATATATATATATTTATCTCTCTATGTATATATT
>NC_061831.1:20313168-20320668 GCF_019202785.1 Penaeus chinensis
TGTATATTTTGCATGAACGCGTTTCGGAGAAGGAAAAAAAAAGAAAAAATAGCAAATCTATTAAATGCCAACATTCAACGCCCACAATATATATATATATTTTTCCAAATTAACATAATTTAACTAACGACCTACGTCATTTTATATAAATCCTCAACCGATGAAGGGAAGTCAAATGCTAATAAATCTCTTGTGGGTTGTGTCATGAAGTGAGTTATGACAATGATGTGAGTTGTGAGTGCCACGTTGTGATGCCAGTGCATACGGATTGTGATGCCATTATTATCGTACGTTGTTAGTGATAATTATGTGATTATATATTATACACTGTCTTTTGTGTGATATGTTCTACCATGTTAAATATAGAAGAATATGATTAGTTTATATTGATGTGTAGCATATTACCTGTATGAAAGAGTGAGACTCTCTGTATGATTTGTAGAGTACATTTTAGTTTGTCTCTGTAGTCACACGTCTGGCAGTAGACAGTCGCAGACGGAGCCTGGCGTGTGGGGCAGAGGAACAGGAAGAGTTCCGTATTTATTTTGTCAGAGCTGATCTCAAATTAACCTACTTTAGATTTCATCGGTGTTTTCTTCACCCTCAAGCATCATGGAGAAACATCAAGCAAAAAATACTTTCGTCTGAAACTGAAATATGCAGGAAATGATGAAGTGAAAGTTATAAAGTTTATAAAACATGAATATATTTGATACGATATGTACAGAAAGATTTAGAATATCCTTACAAAGCAAGAGGTCTAATTATCAAATCTTAATTCTTGCTTTTTGTAGTAATGAATGTTGTATGTATGTATGTTTGTAGGTATATTGGATAATGGGTGGATGGATACATGGATGGATAGATTTATGGATAGATGGATGGATGGATGGATAGATAGATGGATGGATGGGTAAATGAATGGATGAGTGGATAGATGGATGGATAGATAGATGGATGGATGGATGGATGGGTAAATGAATGGATGAGTGGATAGATGGATAGATAGATAGGGGAATGGATGGATAGAAAGATTTATGGATGGATAAATAGATAGATGGATGGATAGATTGATCTATGGATGGATAGATAGACGGATGGATGGATGGATGGATAGATTTATGATGGAAGGATGGAAAGATTTATGGATAGATGGATAGATGGACGAATGGATGGAGAGATGGATGGATAAATAGATGGATGGATAGATTTATGAATGAATAGATGGATGGATGGATGGAAAGATTTATGGATGGATGGATGGATGAATGGGTGGATGGATGGATGGAAAGATCTATGGATGGATAGATAGATGGATGAGTGGATGGATGGATGAAAAGATTTATGGATGGATGGATAGATGGGTGGATGGATAGATGGATAGATTTATGGATGGAGGGATAGATGGATGGGTGGATAGATGGATAGATTTATGGATGGATGGATAGATGGATGGATGGATGGATGGAAAGATTTATGAATAGATGGATGGATGTGTGGATAGATGGATGGGACGCATTAAGGAAAGAAGGATAGATGAATGGATTATTTGATGGACGGCTGCATATATGCATGTATGTGCGCCTGTATCAATCTATATATAAACATATGTCGCTTTCACATTACTTATATAAAGTACATCCATATTTAGAATACTCTCCCTACTCTTCTCCTTTATTTCCAGCTTTCTCTCCCTTCCCTTTCATCACATTTGCTCTTTCTGCTAATCCGTAAAGCTTCGTAGCAGGTAAGTCTTATAATAGAAGAAACGCTTAAACCAACGAACCACAACGCTAATTTCTGAAATAACCATAAGTGTAATGTTCATAAAGTCATCGTTTCCGAGAATAAGCGTATTCTGTTTGGTTGCATTGGACGCGTTGGGATGTTGCAAGATGCTGTCGGTGATGCTCTTGCCAGCTTCCTCTTTCATGCTGCTCTCAACACTCGCCTTGGACAAATATACAGATACTTACACATATATATTTGGCCTCAAGCACAGGTATAGCTACGATGGCATGTATCTACACAAAGGATGGTTTCATATAGAGGATGAGATAATAATATTTGGCTTCAGAACCTCCTCTTCATCAGTCCTGTTGGTTATTTCAGTATTGTTTTTTTCTATTCTAATTCCCTTTCTTTTTTTTAATTTTTCAAATGCAAATTAAACGTGCTTTTAACATTTTAAGCGTGTAATTTTCGGAACAATTCGTAATGCAATGCATTATTAAATTCATTTTAAAATTTCCGGATTTGAAATTGAGTTAAGGAAAGAAAGAAAACTTTTTTCATGCGATAATCGAATCACCAATTACTTTTTAAATTCTTTTAATGAATTCGGATCTTAAGTTCAAAATATCGGAGTCTGTTAACAAACCACGAAAGCGCACAAAAACACACACATCCAGAATATGCAAAACAACACACACATACTGCAAACGTATCATATATTTTTATGACAGCGATGCAGACACAAACAAACATACACATAGACACAAAAGTCAATGGCAGGGAAAGAGAGAGAGAGAGAGAGAGAGAGAGAGAGAGAGAGAGAGAGAGAGAGAGAGAGAGAGAGAGAGAGAGTGAATGAGAAAGAGTAAAAGAAAGAACAAGAGAGAGCGATAGAGACACAAACAAACATACACATAGACACAAAAGTCAATGGCAAGGAGAGAGAGAGAACAAGAGAGAGAGAAAGAAAGAGAGAGAGAGAGAGAGAGAGAGAGAGAGAGAGAGAGAGAGAGAGAGAGAGAGAGAGAGAGAGAGAGAGAGAGAGAGAGAGAGAGAGAGAAATTCATAAAAATACTAAGCGTTGGGGAGAATGTTTAGCCCACTAACCTCCATCCCGTAAAACAAGATTCTCCGCGGAGGAGAAAATTCCGTAAGGGGCAGGAAGGCGGCGGGAAGAAGACATTTGGAAGGTAATTTCCACTCGCTGCCGCCTCGTTATTTCCTCAGCGAGTCTTTAGCGACCCTTGGCTGGAATGCGAGCGGAGGGGGAGGGGGGGAGGGGTGAAAGGCGTCTCAAAGGGATCGCAAATAACAAACTTTACTAAAAGGCACCCTGAGAGACAGAGGAATATATTTGAGCATGCTTAGACACACGCACGCTTCTCAATGATCACCATCATATAAGCACACATTAACAATAACACATAGGAAAAGAAATTAACACATACTGCAAGCTTTCCCAAATGCGGAGCGATCACACTATTCATTACGAATTATAATCGAATCTTCAAGAGACGAACGGCAATGACTGGAGCCGTGGAAATTATCATATATTGATTCGGAACCGCGGATTAGAAATGATATTGTGGTTCTTAAAGGCTGCGCGCATAGAAAACGGAAGGCAGTGCATGAGAGGATACGCACATACGCATTCGTTAACAACATCCCTTTCCAATAGATAACGGATAACCAGTAGGAAGAATAATCAGATAATAAACTTTAAAAAAGGAGAGACTGAGGAATAGAGGGAAGACTACAAAAGGGAAAGACATGAAAAAGGAGGAATAATCAGACGAAAAAGGAAAAGGGGAGAGATAAACAAACAGAGGTTATGGAACAGCCAAACGATAATTTTTTTTTTTTTTTTTTTTTTAATGAGGCGGATAAATAAAAGGGAGAATAATCATACAGTGAATAAATCAAGGAAATCATTACATTTCAAGATAATCTACAAACAACCCGACTGCGATCACATTACCTGACTAAAAAAAAAAATCACCAGGTAGTTGAAAATCATACTTGCTAAAGGTATTATCCAATCACAACGAAACTCAATTAGCCCTTAATGACAGTCTTTGTTTGCATTACATGTCCGGAACAATAGTTAAGTCAGCACGCTTTTTCATTATCCACTTCATGAAAACAAACACACAGTAAGTTATGGGATGCCATTACAGCGTGGCTTTCCACATTCACTAACGTTTTCCTTTTCCAAAACGTGTGGCTTCAACTTTACAAAATTTAGTCTGTATGTTTTTTTACCTTTCGCGTAAGTTTGGACAACTTTTCGTACTTTATTTTCCTAAATACCAGAACGTTATTTGGTATTATTATAGAATCAGGAGAACCATCAAAACAGTGAATGAAAAGAGGAGAATCGATCATAACAAACAGAAAGAAATGAATGGCTGTTCTGTAATGATTCATTCACTCTATGACGTCAGAGTGATGTAATCGATGACGTCACAAAACTGACATTCACAACAGAAAAGCTAGAGTTATGCATCTTTTTTATATTTGAAAATCAACGCACAAAAATCATAATGTTAAATAAATTAAAATAACTAATTGGAATACAAAGAAAATAATTAAACCTCATACCTCATATTTTTGTGAAAATTTCCATATCATATGTAGGTCTATTTCTTAAGCATAATATGATAAACACACACACTAAGAAAATAAACGGAGATATAAAGATGGTATAATAATAATAATAATAGCAAGATACTAGTAATAATGATAATGATAATAATACCAATGATAGCAATAACATTATCATTATTTACAATAATGATAGTGATAAAGATAAAAATCATAATAGTAATATGGTAATAATAATGATTTTTGTTTCTGCAAAAATATGCAAGTACTGACGTAACCGTGATGCTCATGCAATAAGATATGTGACAAAATCAAATAGGAATATTTCTCAGTGTCTTGTGATATTAAAACGAAGAAATTGATAGTAAATATACATACATACATACATACATACATACATATACATACGCATGCACATACACATGCACACGCAGACACACACAGACACACACACACACACAGACACACACACAGACACACACACACACACACACACACACACACACACACACACACACACATACACACACACACACACACACACACACACACACACACACACACGCACACACACACACACACACACACACACACACACACATATATATATATATATATATATTTTTTTTTTTTTTTTTTTTTTTTCACTTTTAATTCACTTTTAGCTTCCGATCGTTTGGTGCATCGCATATTTGTTTCTGTTTTCACTGTGTCAACACCAAAATATTTGCAACGTTCTGTGAATTTGATTTGCTGAAAAAAAAAACTTCTCCCTTAGTGCACATATATACATTTATGTGTTTAAGTGTGTGTGTGTATGTGTGTGCGTGTTTGTATATGTGTGTGTGTGTGTGTGTGTGTGTGTATGTGTGTGTGTGTGTGTGTGTGTGTGTGTGTGTGTGTGTGTGTGTGTGTGTGTGTGTGTGTGTGAAGTCTGAGCAATCAAACGCAGGGGAAGTCGCCGCCGTGGCATAAGTGGTAGCACACAGAACCACGGTTGATTAGGAAGGGCATCCAATCAGGTAAGTGTGGTACTGCCAAATGACCTCTCAATAATAAATTGGGAGAGGCCTTGATCCTACTATGGAATATGAATATGCGTGTGTATGTTTGTGTGTTTTCTCATTCCTTTTTATTTATGGTGCACCACTTAGGGAGAGGAATATTCAAAATGTTTCCATAAAAATGTTACTGGGAAGGGAACGGGACATGTTTTAAAGGCATTTTGAAAATATAAGGCGCTTACTATTCCTCATTATTTCAAGCCACACGCACAGACACATCCGCGTGAGGCCAAATTTCGGAGAATTTCTATAAACGTTGGGTATGTATATGTGCGCTTTTATATAGAATTGAGGGGAAATTATCCCGCTTTGGGCGTTTCATATACGAACAGAGCCAAGCAGAGGGAGAGAGAGAGAGAGAGAGAAAGAGAGAGAGAGAGAGAGAGAGAGAGAGAGAGAGAGAGAGAGAGAGAGAGAGAGAGAGAGAGAGAGAGAGAGAGAGAGAGAGGGAGGGAGGGAGGGAGGGAGAGAGAGAGAGGGGGGGGGGGAGGAGAGAGAGAAATTAATCCATAACTTCCGCCAGGAAAAATACAATCTTCTCATATCCCTAGAATGTTAACCTACCCCCACACCCCCTCACGAAGCACACACAACTAACAAATACATGAAATAAAACAAAAACAAATGAAGATCAGCCCCTCCCTCGCCGCCTTCAGAGACGCAATCAGACCGACTTTGCGGAGCTTGCGTGACTGCCAAAGCGAAAGGATTTCGTTTCTTAAGACGGTTTTCGTCTCAATTAGGAGATTCGTGGAGATTGGCTGAGGAGGATGAAGACGAAGACCCTGGAAGACTGTCGCGCGGGGAAAGCAGGGCGGGAAGTGCTCACTAGATGGCGTTGCGCGCGGGAATAGGGAGGGGGGGGGGGGGGAGATCCCAGATGAGGTGTGTGTGTGTGTGTGTGTGTGTGTGTGCTCTTTTTTACTTTTTTTTAGTTTTGGTCTTCTTATTTTTTAATTCTTGTGGATGCTTGTTTATTCCCTTCGGCAAGGGAGAATTTGTTTTGTTTCTGTGTTCCAGTTTATAAATGTTTTCGTTTCTGTATCATTCCAATGTAAAGGCTTGTTTTTATTATCGACAAAGGAGAATTTAAGTTTTGTTTTTGCTTATTGGTTTGTTTATATATTTGCTTGCTTCCTTATTTTAATCTTTAATGTCTGAATGACAATAGTTTTTTTTTTCTATGCCTACACTATATATATATATATATATATATATATATATATATATATATATATATCCTTTTTGTGTTTTAATTTCGTGTGTGTTTGTTTGAGTTTTTGAGAGCGGTTTAAGGTATGGTATATCTTGGAATTATATTGTATTTTTTCTGTGTTCACTGTATCCTTGATTTATACAATATATATCAGTATATTAGCAAAAGTATATCACACTGAAAGTTGCTTGTGATAATGGAAATAAAGCCTTTTGAAGCTTAAACCCATTGCGCATGGATGAAAAGAAGGAAGCATGGAACGTGGAGATGAGAGAAGATAGAAGAAGAAAAAGTGAGTGAGTGAGAGGGAGAGGGGTGTGGGTAGAAGAAGAGAGAGAGAGAGGGGGAGGGAGGGAGGCAGGAACGAAGAGAGATAGAAAAAGAGAGAGAGAGAGAGAGAGAGGAAGGGAGGCAGGAACAAAGAGAGATAGAAAAAGAGAGAGAGAGACAGACAGAGAGAGACGGACGAAGAAAGAGAGAGGGAAAGACAAACAGACAGAGAAAGAAAAAAAACTATCACAGATGATATATACACCTAAATAGAATCTAAAATCTACCTGGAGCAGAAAAAGCGAAAAGGAGGAAGAGGGGGAACGAAGGAGAAAATCAGACCTTGAAGAAGTCTGATTCTCTCACGGCCGTGACGTCACAAGGAGGTGCTTTGAGCAAGGACCCGGGGGGAGAGATGCAGGGAGAAGGAGAGATGAGAGATGTGAGGGAGGGAGAAGGAGGGAGAGAGGGAGAGGGAAGGAAGGAGAGGGAGAGGTGGAGAGAGAGGGAGGGAGAGAAGGAGGGAGAGAGAGAAAGATGAAGGGGGTGAGAAGGAAGGAGAGGGAAAGAGGGAGATAGATGGAGAGAGAGAGAGAGAGAGAGAGAGAGAGA
>NC_061831.1:20325668-20330668 GCF_019202785.1 Penaeus chinensis
CGTATATCCATCCATGCCTTTTCTACATTTGTCACACACACACACACACACACACACACACACACACACACACACACACACACATACACATACATACACATGTTAATGATAATAATGATGAACATACTACTACAACTCTTAAGATTGATAGGAATGGTATCAATAATAACAAATAATAATAATCACAAAAATAATGGTAATAATAACAGTGGTAGTAATGAAAACGATGATAATGATGATGATGAAAATGATAATGATAATAATGACGATGATAATGGTAACAATAAAAGTGTGATGATAATAAGGATAATTATAATAATGATGATAATAATGATAATAAGAATACGAACAGTAATGAGAATAGTAATAATAATGATAAATATAATAATTATAATGATAATAGTAATAATAATAATAACTATAATAATGATAAGGATAATAGTAATGATAATAATAATCATAATAATGATAATGATAATAGTAATAATAACAATGATAATAATAAGGATGATAATGCTAACAATTACCATTATTATCATTATTATAATTTTTTATCATCATGTTTACTATAATTATTATTATTATCATTATTGTTGTTGTTGCTTTGTTGTTATTGTTTTCTATATCATTATTATCTTTATCCTTATCATTACAATTATTACTACTGCTATCATTATCGCGATCATCATCATCATCGTCGTCATCGTCATCATCATTATCATTGTAATAATAGTGATAATAATGATTAGGAGGATATTCAGCACAACAAACAAGTTACATCAGAATGTAATCTCGGCTTTTCATATATAGTCGTTTATTCACACGTAGATATTTTCATCGTACTTCGAAATGTTGCAATAGGTTTACTAAAAAAAACAATGGTACTTAACGTAACCAAAACTAGATTTATTTCTACAACAATTGGAATTCAAGTTTAAGATATATTAGTTATCCCTATAAGGTATCCGTTTTTTGTCATACTTAAGAAAAGGTTTTCTATTATCCTGTTTCCTGGTAGACTTTTGTATATAAAATCGCATAATTATCTTTTAAAATCTCTTTCCTTAGTCTACCATCTACAGCATACAAATCTAGCCGATATATAAAGAGAAGGTGGAAAAGAGAAGAGAGAAACTTAGATCTCAGGCAGATATAACAGATGTATTTGTTGAAAGGAATAACCTAATTTTAATATCAAATTATAATCTATTATAACCGAATATCATGGATTAATGCCTATTCTGTCAGCAACTACTAGACACGAGGATGGTAATTACATTTTTAATTCCATTGATAATTAATTTATGATCCATTCTGCAATTGTAACGACGCCACTAAATATAACATTTAGGCTAGAGCAGCAAACAATAAATTAGTATGCCTTTACTACATGATCACAACTAAATACTTTTGACTTTACTTCTCTTTTCTCATTTCCTCTTCTCTTTTTTTCTTTTTTCTTTTCCTTCAGAGAAACACGATTCGAGTAAATAGGGATGGGGGCAAAGCTAAAAGAGGGGAAGAGAGAGAGAGAGAGAGAGAGAGAGAGAGGGGGGGGGGGGGAGAGAGAGAGAGAGAGAGAGAGAGAGAGAGAGAGAGAGAGAGAGAGAGAGAGAGAGAGAGAGAGAGAGAGAGAGAGAGAGAGAGAGAGAGAGAGAGAGAGAGAAAGAAAGAGAGAGAGAGAGAGTTGGGAAGGCAGATAGAGACCGGAAGAGACAGAGGCAGAGTGAGAGAAAAAGATAGAGAACTAGAGAGATACAGAGAAAATGGAAGTATTGTTTCATACTTTTCTTGTTCATAAATCAATATTCCAATCGATAATTGTTGTAGTCATCATCTCCGTACATTTTTCTTTTCGTTTATGTGCTTGTTTTATTGTTAAATTTCGTTTTGGTCGCAGATATATGAATCTTGTCAACTATATTTCCGTTATAGTTTTACGGAGGAGCGTTCTTCAATTTTACGAATTTTAGGATTATGCTATGAATAATATGCTGTAAGTTAAAATCATTATGACAATGTCAGTTAAGTAGACATAATTTATGATATAAAAGTCACCCCTATTACAATAAATTTCTGTTTTCTACGTCACCACGTGGAATAGTTTTCAACAGTCTGTATTTCGGGGATACTGTAGTATTTTGTATCATTTGGTAGATACAGAGAATGATGGACAAACCAGCCACTAAGGATGCAAGCCAGCGCATATAAGTGCCGGTCCCAAGAACTGTTGAGAGTTGAAGGCAGAAACGGCATCCGCCTGCTAAAGAAACAGTCAAAACCAATATGGATATAGTACCCCGGAATCGAGGCGTAGGGGCTTCGCCTAACTCATGTGGAAAATGAGTAAGGATTACGCGTCAAGAACAGGTGCGGCTAAGTCAAGTAGTTCGTAAGCTTTGAGTAGGAACGCTGTTGGTAGTTTAACAGGACAGAGCCGGGAACTGGCAGATATCATGGAACGAAGAAGAGTAGGGTTGCTGTGCATACAGGAGACCAGATGGAAAGGGAAAAGGTCGAGAGAAATTGGCGCAGAATGTAATTTCTGCATAGAGGAGCGATTCCACAACGAGAAACGGCGATGGGATAATTTCAGATAAGATTTGGAAGCAAGATCAAGTAGTGTGAAAAGAAAAAAGCGATTGGATAGCGAGTGTAAAATTAAGCACTTGAATGTGGTGTCTCTTCCTTTCCCTCTCTTATCCTCAGTGTCTCTTCCTTTCCCTCTCCTAGCCTCTGTGTCTCTTCCTTTCCCTCTCTTATCCTCAGTGTCTCTTCCTTTCCCTCTCCTAACTTCTGTGCCTCTTCCTTTCCCTCTCTTATCCTCAGTGTCTCTTCCTTTCCCTCTCCTAGCCTCTGTGTCTCTTCCTTTCCCTCTCTTATCCTCAGTGTCTCTTCCTTTCCCTCTCCTAACTTCTGTGCCTCTTCCTTTCCCTCTCTTAGCCTAGCCCAGCATCTGTTCTTTTTTATCTTACTTCAGTCGCTTTTTTCTCCCTTCTCTGCCTTCCCTCGCCCCCTTTTTTCTGCTTTTCTCCATTCACTGCCATACCTCACCCCCTTTTTTCAACCTCCCACTCCTTACCCTTCACCTCTTCCTTTCCCTCTCCTAGCCTCTGTGTCTCTCTTCCTTTCCCTCTCCTAGCTTCTGTGCGTCTTCCTTCCCTCTCTTTGCCTAGCCTAGCATCTGTTCTTTTTTATCTTACTTCAGTTGCTCTTTTCTCCTATTATCTTATTCTATATTGTCTTCTTACTCTTTTCTTTCTCTAGTGACTCTCCTATTCTGTGTCTTAGCCTTATACCCAATAGATTTCCTCTCAGAACTGCCTAGACCTAAGCCTCCATGCCTATCTAGTGATGTTTTTTTTTTTTATAATTCTTCTTCCACTCCTTTTCCTCTACCCTAAGCCTTGTTCATGTTCCTTTTACCTCAGTCTATCCCTTCCTGCCCTAAATCCTGGCCACGAAAAAGTAGGAAGATCCTGGAGGACACACGACATACGGATCGGCTGTCACTCCCCATATCTTATGCCCTTTTAGATGTTCACTCTGGCCATTAGAGTGGCATTTTATTTAAATTATTGTACATTTTCAAGTAACTTTCTTTTTTTTCAATGCTTAACGCTTCTTTTTCAATTTTTATTTGTCGGGCCCTTATTTGTTTTTAAATTTGATTTATTTCCCAAGCATGATTTTAGTTTTGCTATTTTCTTATCATTTTCTCTTACCTGCTCATTTTATAATTTAGTCGGTAAGCCAACAGAAGCTTTGTTTGCCTGTTTGTTTGTTTTCGATTCCTAGTTACAAATGTTTTTGGTATCTTTCACTCTTTTGTTAATTATCGAGCATTGACTTTGTAACTTGCATTATGCTCTGTGATATATTTTTTTATTTTCATGATTCTAGAAGACTGGCTATGGGTTTTATTCATCGTAATGCTTCTGCCTTAATAATTGTTTTGTTCGTTTTATCTTTTCAGTTTTATTATTTGTGATTTTTATAATTAAGTTTTACTTTTTGCCAGTTCTGTAGTGTGTTTTATATTATCCTCAAAACAAATTGTATTGTAAAGGAGGGGATTTCCACCAATAAACATAGTTAAGACCGAACGTGCCCTCTATGGATCTTACAGTGAGACGGCGTCGAACCGAAGAAATGGTTGTATGATTTGCCTTACTTTGTGAAAGCTGGGTGTGAATAGATTTATGAAGGGATACTTAGTGCATCACCACTTGACCTCATAGTTGCCCACACTTCTTTGAGGGCTTATAAGGGAACCCAGATACTTTCTGTCTATTTTTTTCACGGGGTAAACAGGGCCCACCAATCCAGGCCCTTATTCTCTCGACCCGCTTCACGGGCATCATCACTTCGAGGATGCATTCATGAGAGACCCCCTCCCATAGATACTCACAGTGGTATTTGCATGTGCACCACAAGTTGGATGCGTAGAGAGGAAAGGGAGTTTTGGCGTCAACTGGACGAGGAAATAGAGGTAATACCGCAAGAGGAGAGAGCTTTCATTGGTGGGGGTGTGGATGGGCGTGCTGGGAAGAAAAGGGCGGTGCTGACCAGGATGCACGGCGGCTGGGGGATTGGTGAGATGAATACAGAAGGAATAAGTATTGCTGATATTCCATTAGCAAAAGTTGTAGCAATACTTAACACTATTTTTCAAGAAATGAGATAATCAGTATATCACCTATAAAACGGAGAAAGACAGACTCAAATAAACTTTTTACATTGCAGAAGGAATCATCTAAAAGAGGTAAAAAAAATTGCAAGGTGATGAAAGGAGAGTATGTGTCACCTAGCATTGGCTCGTAGCAGACTGCGAGTTCATATGTGGCAAGGGAGAACAACAGAGTCCAGAAAATAAAATAGAGGAAATTAAAAGATGCAACACTGGAGGATCAGTTTAAAGCAAAGGTAATAAGTGTATTGATGTCTAAAGAAGGTGTAAATGAATGGTGGGAGGAGATTAGTAAGGAAGTCAGAAAAAA
>NC_061831.1:20335668-20338168 GCF_019202785.1 Penaeus chinensis
ACACGCAATCATACACTAAAAATAAAAGGGTCATGAAAACTGACTTTACAAATGACCAATGAGTGATTTTGCATATCGCATATGATACATCGTTACCTAAAATATCCTTATTAACATCATTAGATTTCCTTTTTGACCAATTGTCTACTTGTATCACACTCGATCACAAACGAGTTCCTTAAAAAAAAAAATCCTAAGAGGCAACGCACTCCTTTAAATGAAACACTAAAATAATTAGTTGAAACGCGGTGGGCATCCCCGTAGAGTAAACGTAGCGCTCAGATGTCCAGCGCTAGCAGCTGAGTTAGCCCCCGGCAATTCGATTATACTTCATCCCGTTCAGTTTCTTTTCAACAAAATGTGGGACCTCGGGCTTATGGTGTCAGATGTTCTAGGAATAAGGGAAATATATATTTCTCTCATTACTGTTATCATGATGGTTATCATTACTTTGGCTTTTAAGACTATTCATAATTGTCATTATAATCGTTATAATTTTGTTTTTTATTATCATTATTATCAATATTATCATTGTTATCATTAATACTAATAATAAAAATAATAACAATAATAATATTATTATTGTTATTATCCTTATTATTATTATTGTTATTGTTATTATTATCATTACTACTACTACTACTATTATTATTATTATTGGTGTTATTATTATCTTCCTTACTACTATTAATAATATTATTATTACCAATATTATAATTATTATCATCATTATTATTATTGTTATTATCATTATTGTTATTTGTAGTAGTAGTAGTATTTTTGTTAGTATTATTATTATTACATCACTTTTACTATTATCATTATCATTATCATTATTATCATTATTACTATTTTTATTATTATCATCATTATTATTATTATGATTGCCATTATCATCATCATCGTTACTTTTATCATTATCATCATCATCACCTTTATTACTATTTATTATTATTTCGTTATTATTATCATTATTATTATTATTACTATTAAAATCATTATTATCATTATCATTATCATTATATTTATTGTATTATTGAAGTAATTATAGTTATTATCATTATTATTACTATCTTTATTATATTTTATTATTATTGTTATTATTACTGTTATTATTATCATCAGTATCATTATCATTATTATTATTATTATTATTATTATTATTATCATTATTATTATTATTATTATTATTATTATCATTATTATAATTATTATTATTATTACAAAAAATATTATTATTGGTATTATTATTATTATTATCATTATCATTATTATTATTATTATTATTATTATTATTACAAAAAATATCATTGTTATTATTATTATTATTATTATTATTATTATTATCATTATTACTATTATTATTATTATCATTATTATTATTATTATTATTATTATTATTATTATTATTATTATTATCATTATTATTATGATCATTATTATCATCATTATTATTATTATCATTATCATTTTCTTGGTTACTATGATTATAGCTATTATAATAGTTATTATCATTATTATCACTATCATTTCTATCATCATCACCACCTACCATTAACATTACCTGTTATTATTATGAGTATCATTATTATAATGAGAATAATGCAAATGATAATAATAATTATTATAATAATACTAATAATAATAATACTAATAATAATAATAGTAATAACAATAATAATAATAATAATAATAATAATAATAATAATAATAATGATAATAATGATGATAATAATAGTAATAACAATAATAATAATTATTATTATTATTATTATTATTATTATCATTATTGTTTGTACAGGGTTTGGTGATGGTTTCCCTTGTTTTATTGTCTTGTGTGCGAAGTGTGAGAGTGCGTGCGTGCTTGTGTGCGTCAGTGAACCATTTGGTTTACCCGGACGACCCATTCCCCTTGCTTCGAACCCGAAGAAAGCCATGGTCGGTGGTCGCCGTTATATGGTCAGCCACTTGGCTCCGAACTCCACACCGATAAGCATTCCTCCTTAATCTAGGTATAAAGTGGACTGATCTCTGGCCTCATTACGTGTCTGCAAACCGTGCCCGTGTACTCTGGCTGCATAGAATATCGTGGCAGTACATCAAGGCTGCATACTAATGAGTATCGGGCTGTAATATCCCGGTCCACAGAATCCTGGGCCGTATGACCCCGGACCACTTGACCCAGGCTGAAATATTGCTTATAAGATTTTCTTTTGATTTGTTTGACGTGTGAATAAGACTTGTGTGAAATATATATGAAAATATATATATTTAAGATAGTATTGAATTGTCTATTTCCTTTGAACCAATCTATCCCCCAGAGGATATAAATAAAAAGAACAAGAGGTTAGCTCATGATATCTGGAGAGAATTTGATACAATAATTCAAATGACTAGAAACCTCTGACATTGTTATTATTATTATAATCATTATTATCATTATTGTTATTGTTATTATTATTATTGGCACTATCATTATTATCATTTTCATTTTTATCAT
>NC_061831.1:20358168-20368168 GCF_019202785.1 Penaeus chinensis
ACAAGGACAAAGATGCACTCATGTGAATGTCCTTACATGTGTGTATATGATTTTTTTGTGTGTGTGTGCGTGTGTGAATGAGATAACTCATGCAGCCATGACAGCAGCTATGAACAGAAATGCACTTGGTAAACAGAAGAAGTACTTCTGACAAAGCCTTGCATGACACAGTATATAATACAAATGGATTCCTTGAGCCGGTTGTGAAAAAAAAAATCAGTAGTTAATTGTTTGGATAATTAAAAGCTGTGTTCTTTGTATCGCTAAATTTTCAAATGTATAGTTCTGAATGAGGATATAGAAAAAGACTGAAAAGGAAAAAAACATGAGAAAATTAATGATACATTTTAAGATCCTAGGCTTAATTATACCGCTTCCTGCTTTGAAGAAGCAGAGACGTGAGTCTTTGAAAGCAACGCAACAAGGGTTTTTTTTTAACATGAAGGAAGTTCTTACAAACATGAAATCTTAACTGTCCACAGAGCGTGTGTGTTTTCGATTCCTTTTTATCCTCTGAATAACGATTTTTGTGACAAATTAGATATTTTTGATATAGCTGTAATACCTAAACATTACTTAGGCATCATGTACATTATAATTAATCACTCGCATACATATTTTTTTCAGTCGAACAGCACTTATTTTTTCCCTGCTACTCTCTAAAATATCTCATACTAAAAAGAACGGTCTTTTGACAACTAGAATTAAATTTCCCTCCGAAAATGAATCACGGACCAGTGCCTGAAGAATAGAGAAATAAGAAAAAAAAACGTAGATATGATAAGAAAACATATATAAAATATATATATTTGTGTAGCAGGTCCTTCCGCCAGTGATATCTATGATAAAAGAGAGAAGTCCTTTTACACAGGGTGACCACGTTGCTTTAAGTTCATGTTTTGGTTACCAGGAGGCATAAAAAGAAAAAGGAAAAGGACCATACAGGAAGAAATCACTACAGTAGTTTGAACTGGACGTTTATGAAATGACCTAATGAAATGGGACGTAGTGAAACCGTAATAACAGCGTCCATTTAAGGATGTTAAGTGTTTAGAACAGTATTAATTGTTAGGATGATACAACATATCTATTTGCAGTACTAAAATTATTAGAATAAAAAGCCTGAGACAAGAACTGAACATTTATACAGGTAGATTGTACGTTGTATATTACATATTCATTTGTAGCAACAATTTGTGTACGTATTATTGAGTTTGTGCATGTGTGTATGTGTGTATCAAGTGTCTGTACTTCTGGCTGTGTGTTTCTGACCGTGTATATCTCGTGTATGGCTGCATGTGGCTGTATGTGTCTGATTGTGTGTGTCTGTGTGGTTTTGGCTGAGCGTCTCTAGATGTGTATGATTGTGTTTCTGGCTGTGTGTGTATCTGTGTATTTCATACTGCGCGTGTCTTTGTGTGCCTTTCTGTGTGTTTGTGTGTCCTTCCTACATTAATAGGGCCTGAGTGTGTGTCAGTATACAACATACGCGGAGGAAATAGCGAAATAGCCGTCTACAAAGCCGAGTCTGATCAAATATATAGCCGGGAGAGCCATTCCTTTGAGCACAATGGCGGTAAACCCGCGCCATGACTGGAGAGTACCTGCTCTTTTCAGACGCTGGTGAATGGCGAAACTGTCGGACGTGTTATGCCGATAAGTCATTGTTGTTTCATTGTGTCCTTAAAATCTTCCAAGACACGCGCTTGAAAGTGAGAGCGGCACGGAATAGAGAGGGTGAAGGCACGCAATAACATTTTTTATTAGCTTTGTTGTGCTGGGTTAATTTTCTTGTCTTCCGCTTTGAAGTGAAGAGGGGAGAGGCAATGTTTTGTTGGAAGCAGCGACATTACTCAGTGTGTGTGTGTGTGTGTGTGTATGTGTGTGTGTGTGTGTGTGTGTGTGTGGGGTGGGGGGGGGGGGGGTATGATGCGTCTCTTCGAAATTGGGGGAAATATAGAAGAGATCACACTTAAACCAGGATCAGTCCAGCTACTTTGTTTTCGCAGAAATTAAAAGCTGTTAAGCACATAACCACAGCATTGACGACCACCTTGTGACTGTGTATGTGTGTGTGTGTGTGTGTGTGTGTGTGTGTGTGTGTGTGTGTGTGTGTGTGTGTGTGTGTGTGTGTGTGTGTGTGTGTGTGTGTGTGTGCGTGCGTGGAAATAGTATAAGATAGCTGTGTTGTTGGCGTTTGAAAGAGGTTATGGACAATAATCAATAAAATGACTACCCTAAAGTTGAATATTTGAATAATTATATATCAACGCTTGGTTATTTTATTCGTTAATTAATAAAATTCGCACTAAGCGCATTACGGAATTTCAAAAAAAGGGGGAAACAGACCATACAGTTACTGATGCCAATATATTACTGTTGAATCAATATCAAAAGTTGTGATAACCTTCCCCAACTGCGGTGTATGTATCCCCGGAGGCAGAGGAGCTGGAATCCTGCAACCGAACGACACTGGCTGGACTTTCCAGAACGTGATACATCATTAAACGTGCGCTGCTTAATGTTGCTCGGAAGTGAATTGGAATATAAAAGCGAATATGAAAAGTGAAGTGAAGTGAACATAGTGTCATGACAGTGACATTGTCTATGTATGCATTATTTATAAGGCTTGCAAATCTCGAACATAAATGGTAAAAGGTTTATATTTCTTCACTGAATCCCAATCTCCTCAACCCTGCAGATCTATATATACATTCCTGTGTATATAGAGAACGGTCAGATTCCAAGGATATCTCTGCAAAAACAGGATCCAAATATAAAACATCCTTACAAAAGCCCGATCTCATCTCTCTTTTTCTCTCTCTCTTTCTCTCTCTCTCTCTCTCTCTCTCTCTCTCTCTCTCTCTCTCTCTCTCTCTCTCTCTCTCTCTCTCTCTCTCTCTCTCTCTCTCTCTCTCTCTTTTCTCTTTCTATCTATCTATCTATTTATCTTTTTTTATCTCTCTCTTTATCTATCTCTCTCTCTCACATTCTCTCCCACTTTCTCTTATTCGCTCTACCTACCTATCTGTATGTATATCTGTTTATCCGTCTGTTTCTCCAACCAAATATAAAAATAGATATAGTTTCCAATCTCTATTGTTTCCTTCCGTGATAGTACGGTATCTGAGCGTAAACTTCGTATTTTTATCGGACTTCAAAGGCTTTCAGAGTTATAACACTGATAACTCACATAGATACCAGTTAATTAATTATGAGACCTTATCCTTCCTTCATATCTAAACCCCCTTTGAACATACATCTTACATTCAGAAACTGCTGTCTATGTTCCATCACTATCTCCACATAATATGCAGCTCAGCGACACATCTTTCCTGGCGACTGTTCTTTTGAGGTTCCTTCCTCTGAATGCCAGACGATGTGCAGCCGTCATCTTCCCCTCTGTCTCTTTCCTTGGATTTCCTTTATCATGGGCAATCCTGTGATCTTGCTCGTCTGTGGTTCCCTGTTTAGTGTTAAGTTGGGATTCGTTTTGTTTTGTGTATGAAGTCTTGTGTTCTGAGTTTTCTTTCTTGTCTCTGTTCTTCCCTGGATTTTCAGGTGTTAACAGAACCTTGCTGATACTATCTTCTCTCATTCTTGATTGGTTCAGTAATCAGATCCTTGTCACCTTGTGTTCGTTGAAACTACGAGCTGTTAGCATTTCCTTGAGGATGGAAAATTCAGCTTTTTGTCTTAATTTTCGTTATTTCTGTCCATCTTTTCGAATTCATCCACCACTGTATCTAATTATGAAAACGGCTTTAGCGTATATTACAAAAAAAAAAAAAAAATCGTCTCTCCTCCAGAAATCTATATATCCCTGATAATATATTTCGCATCATGGGAAAGTCTCTAGTTGGTAAAAGTCAAAAGGAAGAGATTTCACCGCTGGAAATGTCACCTTCCACGAATGTCGGCGCGTAACGTTTCTAAAGGTAAGAGATTTCAAACGGAATTCAAAGTATCTTTTTACAGCGAAATGAAACCAGCGCAGCAGCCTTTCAGGAATGACTGATGCTCTTTATACCTTTATACTGCAAGATTGTTTCATCTTGCATGTATTGTTGCTGGCTCTTTATGATGTGAATAATGTTGATCATAATAATAGCAATTGAGATTATCATCATTATCATTGTTATTACTATTGTTATTATTATCATCATCATTATTATCATTATTATTACCGTTATCAATATTATTATCATTATCATTATCCTCCTCCTCATCCTCATCCTCATCCTCATCATTATCACCATCATCATCACCATCATTGTCATAATTACTATTATTATGATCATCATTATTATCTTTATTATCACTATCATTTTATAATTAATCATTAATATTACTTTTATTATCATTATCGTTATAATTATTATCATTCTCATCATCATTATCATTATTATTATTATTATTATTATCATTATTATTATTGTTATTATTATTATTATTATTATTATTATCATCATTATTATCACCATTTTTATTATTATCGTTATCATTATTATCCTTATTACTATTATTATTATTATTATTATTATCATGTTTATTTGAATTGCGTTTTAAGATCAAACACCGGGTCACAACCAGTGACCTAGGGTGAGTGAGATAAGAAGTCAACTGTTAAGTTAAACAAAATCAAGGATAAAGAATAACAAAAAGTAAAACAATCAAAGGATATTGTTTATTTAGATGCTCATTGCTCTTCTCAAAACATGTGTCGTGTTGTTCAGTACCATTTTTTTGAATTTCCTGTAGTGATGGATCTCCAGGTTTTTTCTCCACATATTGATTCGTTCCTTTCTTTATCAGGCCCAATGCACCAATTACAACAGGGATAGTTTTAGATTTTAGGTGCCACATCTTTTCAATTTCGATTTCTAAATCCTTATATTTTGCAAGCTTTTCATACACTTTTGAAGAAACATTTTCTGTCTGATGGCACACTCATGTCTATGAGAAGGCAGGTGTTATTTTTCTTGTCCTTAATGACTATGTCTGGACGATTGGCCTGTATCGTGCGATCAGTGTGAATTGGATAGTCCCATAGGATTGTGAAATCTTGTCCCTCTGTAACTGATTCTGGGTGGTGTTCGTACCAGTTACTATATGTGTTCACAGTAAAATGTTTGCAAATCTTCCAATGCAGGTATTGTCCAACCCTGTCATGGCGGTTTTTGTACTCATCTGGCGTTAGGATAGAGCAGCCAGAGACAAGGTGGTCAATTGTTTCTGTGTTCTCCTCACAAAACCGACATTTTGGGTCAGCACCAATGTGCAGAACATTTGCCTAATAGTTTCGAGTGAACAAGCTCTGATCCTGAGCAGCAAGAATAAATCCCTCTGTTTCCCCTTTCAGTCCAGAGCTTCTCAGCCCCTAATGGGTTGCGTTTTCATGAACATCAGCATTTTTAGCTCGAAATGCGAACTGTCCATGAAGAGGCTTTTCTTGCCATCGGGATTCTAGCTGCTTCACACCGATATTTTTAGCCTTTTTTTTTTTTTTTTTTTTTTTACGGGCATTCTCAGTTGGTGTTACAAGGTTGTCATTTTCAATTTCAAGACTTAATTCGCGAGAAAATGGTTTAGATTCTTTTGTAACAGAGTATATATATATATTTTTTTTTTTTTTTTTTTTGGCGTTTTCGTGCAAGTTAACTAATTGAAGCATCCAGTCATTTGCGTTATCTAAGTACTGCGAAAGTCCTATAGTAGAGGTTTTGTACGATAGCTCCAGTTGAATCATGCCTCTTCCTCCTCTATTTCTTGGTACATATAGTCGATCTACATCTGATTTTGGGTGATGCATTTTATGACTAGTCAGCTGTTTCCTAATTTTGGTATCTAATCTCCGTAGTTCACTCAAATTCCAGTTGGTGAAATTGAAACTGTACGTTACTACCGGTATTGCAAGGGTGTTTATAGCTGTTATTCTATTTTTAGAGTTCAATTCTGTTTTCATGATCGACCTTACACTCCGTATGCATTCCTTTCTAATCTTTTCTTTCATTTTAGCGTGCTGAATACCATATTTATAACTTCCTTCTTGATTTAGTTCCTTTTTTACAGTGTCGTCATCAAGAATTATGTTGTCTGTACTAACTAGCTTTCCGCATTTAAATGTTGCCTTGGCACACTTTTCTAAGCCGAATTCCTTGCCAATATCATCACTAAATGCTTTCTCAGTTTTCAATAACCCTTCAATAGTCCATATAAAAGAGATGATTTATTTCCCTGTCATGGATTTTATATCCATAACCTCTTTAATTTAGAAGTCGGGAAAGAGGTATCAGTGCCATACAAAAAAGAAGAGGGGAAAGAGAGTCACCCTGAAAAATCCCACATTTGATTCGCATACCATTTGAAGATAAGATACCATTCGAGTGGGAAAGAAAGAGATTGGTTCCCCATAACGTCATAGTTGTTCCAAGGAAATTAATGAGAGTAGGTGACACTTTGAACATTCCAAGACATTGTAGAATCCATGAGTGAGGAACACTATGAAGGGCATTTTTTGTAATCAATCCATACGGTACTTAAGTTCTTGTGTTTATATTTTGCGTTTTCTAAAATCATTTTATTGATAAGAAGTTGGTCTTTGCAGCCGTAGGATCCTTTTATGCATCATTTTTGCTCAATGGGGAAGATGTTTTGTTCCTCCATGTGTACATATGTTCTTTTGGACAGAATTGATGTTAGCAGTTTGTAAGATGTCTATAAGCAGGTAATTGGGCGATCATTTTTAGAATTTGCAGTGTCGTTTGTTTTTGCAAGCAAGTAAGTAGTACCTAAACAGAACCATTTAGGTGTTGAGTCTGGCTCTATCATTAACTTATTGTAGTGTGGCCAGCCAAAAGTTAGGAACTTGGTCTATTCATGGGGATTTCCACTTATGAGACTTTCTTAGTGCCATTCCAATCTCGTCAGTATTGATATTTTTCCATTGCTGTGTCGGTATACCGTTATTGTTGTTGTCTAGATCTTTTAACCATTCGTAATTTTCATTATGTCCATTTTTATTACCCCAAATTTCGTTCCAAAACTCACGAACCTGGTCTTCTGACGGCATTTCATCTACAGTGATTTCTGTCTTCCCAATTTCTCGATAAAACTATTTGGCATCAGTTTCAAAAATCTTATTTTTGCCTGTAAAACTTATTTCTCTTTGTAAACCTACGCAGTCTTTGAGCTTTTAATTGCAGTTTTTGTTTTAGCTCTTCTTTGATTGCCGGTATTTGTTCTTTACTTCCAATGTCATATTTTCTCAGTACTCTTCTAGCTTGTCCAGATTTTATCTCTTTATCTTTCTGTAGTTCTCCTAGCAAGGATATTTTTTTTCTAAAGGTCTCTATTTCTTTGTCGATCTTAAGTTGCCATTTAGGTTTAGTAGGTTTTCCTTTGTTCTTTGTCTTTCTTTTTGCTTTCATACCACACTTTGTTTTGAGTACTTTAGATATTGCGTAAATAAGCTGGTTTAATTAAGTTGTATCTAGGTCAATTTCCTCACAAAGTTGTCTTAATGCTTCATTGTCTAAAATAAGTATGTTCTTAAATTTGTGGGTGTGTCGAATTTTCAATAGAGGTTCCCTATCAGTCATTTCAGTTTGTTTTACTATGGAAACTTCTTCCAGTATATCTGCTCTCATTAATAATAATTCCTCTTGGTTAACCACTGGCCGATCAATATCCACCAAACCATTTCCCTGATCTATATCTTCATTTGTTTCTAAATCGTTTGCAACAATGCCTTCCTCAACATCAACTTTCTCATTGGTTTCAATGCTTTCACCCAATACTGCCCCAGCAGCAATTTCCCTTGTATCATTCAGAACCCTTTCTTTAATTTGTGATATTTCAATATCTATTAATCTTTTATCTCGGATAATATTTCTTCTAACATTGGCTAATTTATTTGCATCTAGATAATCAAATTTGTCGCTTTCGCTATTGAGTGCACACCATCTAATATAAGTATCTTCAGTACTATTCTTTGCTGGATTTTCCAAAGCATAATAGAAACAGTATAGTACTTCCATGCATTCTTCCCTGGTCCATTTTTTTCTCCTTTCCTTTTGATTAATTTTAGGTGGTGATCCTGTAGGGCCAGCGTTGGGAGCGATCCCGTCCTGGAGTCATGCAGGTTTTGTTCGTGGGAAGAGTTAGACTCGGTAGC
The DNA here is from genome assembly GCF_019202785.1 of Penaeus chinensis. NCBI lineage: Eukaryota > Metazoa > Arthropoda > Malacostraca > Decapoda > Penaeidae > Penaeus > Penaeus chinensis. Next base: position 20,366,345 of record NC_061831.1, read on the forward strand.
ATATTTTTCGACCCCAGGCTGGTCTTTTTCCCTGGAGGACGCGTCCCTTGTTGACCCGCGCGACGGACGATGCGGTATGGTTTATTTCTAGTTTGCAAAGAAGGAAAAGATGCATTTTTACCTTACTGCCAAGTGGCTGAATATTCCGTGCCAGGAGCTATCTGGTATTCCATGTCCACACGGATGTTTTTTTATCGAAACACCATCTCTAGGGAAGTCGCCAACCTTGGCTTAAGGGCCACCCTACCCGTGAGACAGACTAACCCCCGCCGGATGCCAACCCGGGATTTCTTGGTCTCGGGGATTTATTATTATTATCATCATTATTATTATTATTATTATCATTATCATTATCATTATCATTATCATTATCATTATCATTATCATCATTATCATTATCATTATCATTATCATTATCATTATCATTATCATTACCATTATTATTATCATTATTATTGTTATTCCTATTATTATTATTATTATCATTATTATTGTTATTCCTATTATTATTATTATTATCATTATTATCATTGTTATCATTATTATTATTATTATTATCATTATTATCATTATTATCATTATTATCATTATTATTATTATTATTATTATTATTATTTTCATCATCATTATTAATATTATTGTTATTATCATTATTACTATTATTACTATTAACATTATTATTATTTTCATCATCATTATTAATATTATTGTTATTATCATTATTACTATTATTACTATTAACATTATTATTATTATTATTATTATCATCATCATTATCATTATTGTTATTATCCTTATTACTATCATTACTATTAAAATTATTATTATTATTATTATTTTCATTATCGTTGTTGTTGTTGTTGTTCTTGATCTTGTACGTGTTGTTATCATTGTTGTCATCATCATTATAATATCACCATTTGTCCTATTCTTCTTATCAGTGCTTCATTATTTCTATCATTATGATTATTGTTATTGTTATCATTATCATTATTATTGTTGTTATTGTTGTTGTTGTTATTGTCATTATCATTTTTATTGTTATCATTATTATTATTAACACTATCATTACCATCACTATTATCATTATTCATTTTATTATCATTTTTATTATTTTTTATGTTGCTGTGTTTTTTGTTATGACTCTTATGATTATAATTACTTTTTTTTATCATTATCAACATCTTCATCATAATCATCATCACCCTCATCGTTATCAACAAAACTATTATTTTTATCATCATTCTCGTTAATGTAACAATTGTCAGAATAAAAAAAAAACTGACATTCCCTTTATAGATAAAAGGAACAGCTGACACTCATCGGCCTTTGTTCTTACAGTCTGTTGATTCATAACAGGTGAATCATATCGGCCATTCTGTCACGAGCTGAAATAAAGGTGAACATTTGACATTTTTTTCCAGCTACTGAGCAAGGAAATTCGACCTCCAGCGAATGAAATATACGTTATGGTTTTTGGTCATGTTTTTGTATATGTGTGTGTGTGTGTGTGTGTGTGTGTGTGTGTGTGTGTGTGTGTGTGTGTGTGTGTGTGTGTGTGTGCGTGTGTGTGTGTGTGTGTACGTGTTTGTGTATGTGTATGTGTAATTAGTTAAGAAAACGAATTTAGATGTGTACTAACCATTTACATACAAGATTTTCAAAGACAAAAGGCTGCGTAGCCAGGAGACGCGTGTTTCTCGAGGCCAAGTGAGTGAGTGAGAGCGGCTGCCTCCCAAACCAGATTTATTATGAAGGACAGAACCGCATTTGATCAAAGGGGAGGGAAGGCATTGATAGTTTTAACAACTTGAAGACTGCAGT
>NC_061831.1:20398168-20405668 GCF_019202785.1 Penaeus chinensis
TGGGGGTGGTCGGGGGTGTGGGTGGTTGGGTGTGGTTGCGTGGCAGGGTGGGTGGGTGTGTGGGGGGGGGTGGGGTTGTGAGGTGGTTTAGGGTGTGGGTATCTGCCTGTGTTTGTTTGTGTGTTGGGTTCATGGGTGAGGGTGGTCTGGGTGGGTGGGATGTGTGTGTGGGGAGTATGGTGGTCGTGAGGTGACGGGGTGAAGTGGGTGTGCAGTGTTGGGGGGGTGTGTGTTGGCGGTGATGCGTACGCGGCACAAACCGGTTGGTTGTGTGATGGGTGGGTGTGGTGGGTGTTGTGGTGTGGGTGTTTGTGTGGGGGTGTTTGTCAGTGCGGGGTTAGGAGGTGGATGTTTTTTTTGGGTGTTTTGATTTTAGGGATTAGGGTGGGGAGATTTATTAGTATTGGCTATTGGATTGGGTGGTGAGGGGAGACTTTTTAGAGGGAACGGGTTTGATTTATTTGGCCTTTGTGGTTGCCCAAACTTTTTGTGGGAGGGTTTTGGGATCTAGTGGTGGGGGTGGGTTGGGTGGGTTGACGTGGGGGGAGAGTCGTGGGTGTGGGTGTGTGAGTGGATGTCGTTTGTAGGGGTTCTGTGTTTTTGGGTGGTGGGTCAGTGGTGTGGTGTTTGGTGGGTTAGTTTGTATTGTTATAGGATGAGTCGTTTTATTAGGGCATGTGGGAGGGTCTATGTAGGTTAGGAGGGTTAGAGGAGTTGTGGAGGGTTTCGTTGGGTTTTAGGGTTTGATTGGGTACGTTTTTTGGAAACCGGCGAGGCGGTATTAGGGATAGGGGTGCAGCGTCCTAGTATTATTGGAGATTTGTAGGGGGGGGTGTCGTGGTGAGGGTTTGGGGTGTGGAAGGGGTGGGACGTGGTTGGGGGTGTGTCGTGAGGGTGTGGGATATTAGTTTTTTTTAGCGCGAGGCGATCTCGCTTTGATATTTAAAAGGGATTTTATGGGGTTTATTTTGATCGGAGGGGAGGGTTAAGAGGCGAGGGATATTCGAGGGAGTTGGGACGTGGGTCTTATGAGATGAGTGGGAAGTAGATGAGTGGGGGGGAGGGATTTAGGATAGGGATATGAGGGAAGCGGGATGGGGGGATTTATTTTAAAGTTGGGGGGTATGGGGGATGTCTGGCGTAGGGTTTGATATGGGATAGTTATACGCTGGGGTGGGGTTGTTTGGTGGTTCGTTTCTGTTTTGAATGATGTAAAGTAAAATAAATGATGCAGGATAAATAGGGATCGTTGTTCAGGGTCTTAGGGAGTGGATTTTTTCGTGGATTAGTGGCAGTTGGGAGTAGGAGGGATTTTGGTAAATCAACTCGCGGGGTTTCCAATAGGGGATATAATTTATAAGGGGAGGATTATAGGGTGGGATAAATTGAGGGATATGCAGGGATATCGGGACTATTGGGTAAAGTGTGATTGAGGGAGAGGATCCGATAGGAAGGGGTGGGATATAGGAATGGGATATGAAAATATCCCATAGGGACTTGGTCGAGCCGGAAGGGAACTACGAGGAGGGTTCGGGTAGGGACGGGGTGTTTTTTAGGGTTTTTATCATCTTTTTTATAAGATGTCGAAGGGTTTAGAGGGGTTTAGGGGTATTCTGATTCGTAAGTGGGTTGTATTTTTGGATTTTATAATTTGCGAGAGATGGATTGTGTTGGGATATATTTTATTATTCATTTAACTTCTAACAAGGATTTCATAGATAAAAACATAGATAGAGGGAGGGGTTATAAGTGAGGGTTTGGGCATATGGGATTTACGGGGATTGGGATTTAGGGATTTATCGTAGAAGAAGGGAGGGGATAGGGTATTGGGTGGGGTTGGTTCATATAGGTTTTGAGGAGTTTACTTTAATCGGATAGGAAGGGTGGGGCAGTGGGTTTGGGTTGAGGGATCGAGGGTTTTGGGGTGGGTTGCGGGATTTAGGGGCACATGGGTGTGTATTGGATTAGGATAGGACGTGGGATATTATTGATTATCCCCTCTGTTTTTTAGGGAGGGTACGCTGATAGAAGAGAGAGTAGTGTGCTACTCGAAGGGAGGGGGGATTACTTGTAACTCTCTGTCAGTGGGAGGGGTTAGTGCAGGGTTAGAAGGAGGTTTTTTGGGATTAGTAACGAGGGAGTTTGATCGGGTTTGATTTGTAGTGAGGCGGTGGGTAGCGGTGGCCGGTTTAGGGGTTGGCGCAGCGAGGTGTGGTGACATATCTTGTTCGTTAGGGTTGGGTTTGGGATGGGATTCTGTGGGAGCGCGTGGGTGAGTTTTTTGATCGTGTAACTGGTTTGTGGGTGGTTTTTTAGATGGGTTTATATGTGGGTTTATTATGAGGGGAGTTAGTTTTTTGTATTCGGATATTTGGGGGTGCGGGTGTGGTTCTGGTCGTAGGGACTGTGTGGTGGGATTGAGTCGGCCGTTTTTAAGGGACTCTTTACAAACCCCGTTTGTGTTTGAATTATGGAGATTCTTTTTATTTTTTTTAGGGGAGAATTTAGGGTGTCTTTTTTTATCATTAAGGAGTATTTATTTTTTGGGAGGTGTGGCTGTGGAGATCAACTAGCGGTTTGGGTGGGTAGCTGGATTTGTATGGGTGTTTTTTATGGGAGGTTTGGATTTGTTGTAGGGGTGGGTCGGGTGTGGGTGTTGTTGCGGTGAGTGTGGGGGTGTCTTGCCTATTGTGTTGGATTTTTAAATTTTTTGATTGGGGAGGGATATAAGGGGATATTTTATAGGTGATTAGCATGAGGTGTATACGGGCATGGGGGGGGAATCAGGGATCGAGGGAGGCCAGAGGGGTTTTTTAAGGGGGGGATTCTGGGATTAGGTTGAGGGGGGAGGAGATATCCCCAAGTGGAGCGTTCGGTAGTATATATATACGTCGGTTCTGGATATTCATGAGTGAGGGAGCAGAGGAGGGAGGTGTATTACTGGGATAGGGAGGGACCTAAGGGTTTTGGGGGATAGAATTGGGGGATTGTTCTATTTGGAGTAAGAATTAATTCGAGGCTGAGAGAAGAGGGCATGGAGATAACTAGTCTATATCTTTCTTGGTGTTATTTATTTTTATTTACATCTTGTTTTAATCTATTTCTGATGCAAGGAGATAGTGTTATGGGTTAGGCGTGTTTGAAGGGACAGAAGGGTTAGGGGAGGGGATTTTTTTTGTATTACGTGCGGTTGGGTTATTGGAGGGTGTACTGTTTTTTTGATTTTGCGTTATGTGGGTGGTGTATTCGATATTTTGGGTCTTGGGTGGCTTTTGGGAGTTCTTGATTGCTCTTTGTATTCCGCTTACTGTGGGGATTTTATGTTGTTTTATGGGGTTTTATATTTTTTGAATTGGTGGGTTTTTATCGGGTCTGGACAGTATAGTGGTGAACCACGGAAGAGGGGAGAGGAAGGGTTATCTTGAGGTGGGGTGTGGGGGGTGGGAAGAGGGTTCATTTTGGATTGGTCGTTGTGTGGGGTTGGGGGTCTTGTTATGTGTGGTGGTGGTATTTTGAGGTTGTATTCAGGGGGGACGTGAGTGATTTATGTTATGGGTTTTTGGTGGGTTAAGGGATTTTTTGTATGGGTTGGAGAGCGTTGTTCCGTTAGTGTGCGAATTTACTATGGGTTTGTTTTTTACTGGTGGCGCTATAGTGAGGGTCTGATCGGGTAATTCTATTATTTTATTATGTGGTATTTTGACTACCTTGTATTAGTGTTTGTTTTTTATTTAGTTCACTGTGTAACTATTAATGCGTACAAAAATCAGGCGTTTATCTTGTCTGATTTAAATTATATAGCTTTTTTTTGGGTAATATATATAGATCCTTTTGTTATATTTTTGTTATATTTTGTTCGGCCGGTACTTATTATACTAGGGTTTACAGGGTTCGTTTGAGTGCGGTGGGAGTTGGGTGTATAGGGTCTCTAGGTAGACCACTATAAAATCTTATTTTAATTAAATTAATATCTGTGGGGAGGGTATCGGGAGGGTGTGTTTGGGGTGGGTGTTGTTTGGGTATATAATGGGTGGGGTGTTTCGCAAGTTGAGGTGGGTGTATCTGTGGGTGGGTGTAGTGTTTAAGGGTGAGAGGGGGTAGGAGCGGGGATGAGTGCTACGGGTCCATACGGGGTTAGGAGTTTGACGGATTTGTGAGGATAGGTTTTAAGGGATATTATTGTTTGGGGGAGAGGAGGGATTGGGATGGGTGTCGAATGTTTGGTAATATTAGTTGACTTTATTTCATGGGGTTTTTATAAGGGCGGGGTTTTGGGTTACCGTGGAGGCGATTAATCGGGTATGTGGTTTGGTGGGTGTAAGGGGGTTTTTGTGAAAAAGGGATTCGGTCGAGGAGTGGGATTGGATGTGGGAGTGGGAGGACGGAGAGGTGGATATCGCTATGAGGTGTCGGGTGGTAGGGTGTGTTGTGGTAGGTTGGTCGAGTGGAGTGGGCGGGTGAGGGGGTCGGTCTGTGGGTGCGGTGGGAGGTAGGGGGTCGTGGGTGTGTGTGTTGTGGGTTTAGGGGGTAGTAGGGGGGTTTGTGTTTGTGAAGTGGGGTGTTGGGTGAGGTGTGGTGGGGGTGGTGGGGGTGGGTTTTGGCGCTGTTCATGGGTGTTGTTGTGGTATTGTGGAGGTTTGTGGATGATGTGGGTTTTGATTTTTTATTTAGGGGAGTCCGTGTGTAGGGTGGGTGAAGTGGGTAGTAGGGTTGGCAAGTGTGGTGCGGGTGGGGTGGTGGGGGTTGGTGGGGCGAAGTGGTGTTGCGTGGGGCTGTGGGGTGCGTGGCTGAGGGTGTTGTGAGGTGGCGGGTGTATCCTGAGAGTTGGTGAGATGGTGTGAGGGGGTTAGAGGGTGGGGGGTGACTAGTATAGGAGGGGTTATAGGTGGTGTGAAGGGTGAGGGTTTTAAGGGTTAGGGAGGTGGTGGGGGGTAGTAGATGAAAGTGGGTGTTGGGTGTGGGAGTGGGTGTGTGGGGGGTGGGTGTGGGTGGTAGACGCAGTGGGGCTGTGATGTTGGGTGTGTGGTGTGATGGAGTGCTATGGTTTTCGGATGAATTTTTGTATAGATGGTTCGGGTGATATCGAATGGGATTGTTTTATGGGGAAGGGCGTTTTTGTTTTTGGGATTTGTTTATTGGGATAGGGGAGGGGTATTTGGGGATTATCGATTTTTAGTGGGGTTATTTTTTTGAGGGGATTTCTGGGATTATGTGGTTGGGTTTGGTTTCTATTTATTTTTAGTTGGGTTTGGGTTATCCTTAAGTTTCTTATATTCCGGGTACAATATGTGGGGATGGTCTGAATATGAGCTTGTCTTTGTATGATTGTACATAGGGGATTTGATTAACCTGGGCATTTGTATTTCTTTGGATTTGTGGGATGTTCATATAATGTATGCTCCTGCATAGGGGATTTCTTTGCGTATATCAGTGTCTGATTATATATGGGTGGGAGGGATTCGGGCCGTGACATCACGGGGGGCGGATAGAGATTAATTAATTATTCTTTTGGGTTGAGGTTTTGATTGAAAGGGGGACTGTTGATTGTGGGTGTAGCCTGTTCATTTTTTTTTTATTTGATAAGGGGATATCTATTTTTTTTTTTATTTTTGATAATGGTGACATATGTTTTCTCAATTCTTGCTGTATCTGGGTTTATATGGGAAGGGCCACGAATAATGGGATTACATCATTCTGTTTTTATATTATTCAGGGGATTTATGATTTTTATTGGATGGATGCATAAGGGGAATTAGGGTTAGGGACTCATTTATTTTGTACCTATGGGGAATAGAAGGGATTGGGATTTTATTATTTATTATTTAGGGAGGGATCGAATTTAGAGGGTGTTATAAATGGAGGGATTTATGAGGGGATATAATGAGGAAAAGGGATAGAGGGAGGGTGGGTTTATGTTTTGGGTTTGGATGGGAATATATAGTGGAGGGATGAAAAGGGATTTTGGGATATAAGTATGGTTGAGGGACTGATATTAGAGGGTTAGGGTTATATGATATATATTTGTTATAGGGTTTTGAGATTATGGGATTTTTTAGTTATTTATTATTACTTTTTATATGGGAACACGGATAAGGGGATAGAGGGAGAAGGGATTCATGGGGATTTCTTTTCAGGTCGGAAGTGGGGGTGGGGAGAGGGGGGGAGGGAGGGATATAAATATTTATGAATGGGATTGGATTTATATAAGGTGGGGATTATGATACAGGGGTTTTTTCTATTATATCTTATTTTGGGATATAGGGATTTATGATAATTGGAGGGTTTTTTTCACTATATATAATATTCTGTTGTTAAACTGGAGATGACTAAGGGTCTTTGAGGATATTAATGAGTAGATATCATAAGAGAATAAAAAATATTAAAAAAAAAATATGGAAATGATTGGGGATTTTAGGAGACGGCGATTTATTTATTTTAGGGATTTTGGGGAGTTTTTATGATATTAGCGGATTTTGATTTTGGGGGATTGGGGAATATACTTTTTTTATTAGAGGGATCTCTTCTAATTTCGAGGGGTAATTTTTCGACGAAGGGATGATGGGGGAGGGGATTAGGAGGGATATTTTTGTAGGGATGGATCGTTTATGCAAAACGGTCTTTAAATTTTTATGGATGGATTTTTGGGAGGATGTTTATTGGACGACTGGAGGGATATTGAGGGGATTATTATTATGTATTCACTATAAACGGGAGAGGGGGAGTGGTTTAGGGATTATATTTAGGGATTTTTATTTCTAATTGCCAGGATCGGGCATGTCTACGGCAGGAGACGAGGATATTTAGGGGATGGACTCGGGGTTATTTTTTAGGGTGTTGTATCGATTTTATTTGAGGGTCCGTACCGGGTGTACTTTCACTGAGGGTTAGGGTTATTGGGTTTGTTGAGTCGTTCGCCTGCGTTTAAGAGGTGTGTTTTTGATATAGTGTGGAATGAGGGGATGGTTGGATTTTAGGGGTGTTTTGGTGAGGTGGGTTGTTTGGGGATGAGGGTTGGGGGGGGTATTTTTGGGTGTATCGTTCAGGTGGATTTTTCCTTATATTAGGGAGTAGGATGACTGTGTCATAGGAGCGAGGGGGGAACGAGGGGGTTTTTTAATCTTTGTTGGGAGCGGATCGCAGACTGTATGTTGTTTGGGATTACGGGATTAGGGTCTTCTATGTAGGGGAAGGGATGGGATATGGGTAGGGGATAGGGATTTTTTTGGAGCGTGGGTGGGTTTATATAATTGAGCGATAATTTTGGGGATTTGGACTATTAGGACATGGGTTGATTCCTGCGTGGGAGGGTTTTGATTTCGTGGTTGTTTAATATGGTGTAGGGGAATATTATTTGGGATATTTTAGATAATATTCATTTTTATATTAATTTAACTTCTTAGGTATAGGACTTTTTGTTTTTTTTTTTTTTCCCTTTTTTATCCGAATGGGATCATTGGAGGGGTTAATGTTGGAGTATTATATAGGGTGATATGGGAGGGT
>NC_061831.1:20410668-20413168 GCF_019202785.1 Penaeus chinensis
GACATATCCAAAAAGAGAGAAAGCAATGATGAAAGAAATTGGAATCAGCTGAGGGAAACTGGGAAAAAGATTTGTAAACAGAAAGCGACAGGCGAAAAGACAAATGACAAACAGTCGCAGAACAAAGAGAAACCTATTTAGACAGTAGACACGAGGGTAAACAAATCTGTAATCGAATGTAAACTTTTTCAACTTTTCCAGTTCCATTTTCACGTCATTTTTCCTCAATATTCTGGTAAATCTTTATTGAATTTCTAAATAAATATAGCGTGTTTTGGAGGATTTTCATTGCTTATCGTACATCTGCTTGACATTCATTCTTGTGAGTTATCGTTTTCCTAGATCTTTGCATCCTCTAATGCATATGTCTGTCATTCGATAATAGAAAGCTTTCTCTGTGTTATTTCTTATCTATTTCCCGTATGCAATGTGATTTTTTATGGTGTTACGTTTTCAGTTGATTGTTGTTGATCTCTTAAGTGAGGTAGGGAGCCTTTGTGTAAAATTTATGTTTTCGTAAACAATTCTTAACTTTAAAGACAAAAAACATCCATATCCCTTGCCATCACTTCATGTACACGAAAATGAAACACGAGGGATTTTATCTATACAAGACAAAAATGTATTTCAAACCTGTTCAAAACAAAGGGAAAACAAGACACATCAAAGGTGCATCGGGTTGCTGTGGGAGATGAGGGGGCGCGGGCAGCCTGAAACCCGTAAATGAAAATTTCGAAATAAAAAAGTTCATCTCAAGCAGACCTTTCTCAATCTGTCACACATTTTCTTCTCTTTGATGCAAGATTACTAAAAAAAACTTTTTTTTTTAAGATTATATTATCCACTGTTAATTACCAAGATATTATCTAAAGTTCTGTGAAGACTCTTGTAATTATTACTAAGAAATGGATCTTTTTGTTTTCCTTGTTTTAAGAAGAGAAACAACTGGCTTGAGAATAAAGGCCACAGGTGGAGTAAATACATGCAATGTAAAATAACCATGAACATTTAAAAAAAAGGGTTAAGGACAACAATATAATTGTATTTTTCTTTCTCTTCAACTCCTAGTCAGCATTCCTCGTCCCTTCTTTCTGAAAACTAAAACAAGACCAATAATCACTCTTCTTCACTCCCTTTGTTTCTCCTTAAGACAGGTTAAAGACTCGACGTGTTCCGGCAAAGAATTCTCTCGCCATTTTTCCTCTCTTATTTCCAGCTCACGGAACTTAGAAATGGAAAGTCGACTTTTCACCATCTTTCTCTGTCCTTTCTTGAGCGTTTCTGAAGACTGTGAGAGACAACTGGAGACTCTGAAAACTGGGGGTAATTTCCCACAGGAAAGCCCAGTCAACTAATACAAGCTGATGATATACGGTTTTGTGAAGACCCCGAAGAGATAGCCCTTTTGTGTGGATATCCTTACGTGTTTATATAAATGAATAAATATACATGTGTATATGTATGTATGTATATATATATATATATACATATATATATATATATATATATATATATATATAAAGACAGACATACACACACACACACATATATATATATATATATATATATATATATATATATATATATGTATATATATATATATATATATATATATATGTATATATATATTGTATGTATATATATATATATATATATATATATATATATATATATATATATATATTATATGTATATATATATATATGTATATGTATATATATAATTTATATATATATACATATATACACATATATATATGAAAATATATATATTTATATATATTCATATATATACATATATATATTCATTTATATTGCATATACATAGGTATGAGATTATGTATGCTTTTGTGTGTAGTTATCTGCATATATCTATCCGTTTGACTCTTTCTCTAGTTACTTTTTCTGCCATAGCAGTGTCACAAACAAAAACTAAAGGAAAAAAGAATCTACGGACGTGATTCTTTGTACAGCGCTGAGGATTAACGGTGCCCGACCAGAAGAATGTCTTCGCTTATGTCCTGTAGTTAATAAGTTATTCACAAGTTCACGCTGACTGTAAAGAGCCTCACATAGGGTGATGTAGGTGTACATATATCTACTCATATGCATTTATGTACACACGCATGTACACGCACATACACAGACACACTCACGAACGCGCGCGTACTTTTAAACACACACACACGCACGCACGCACCCACGCACACACATGCATTCACGCTCACAAACATACACACACACGCGCGCACACACACACCGCGTATAAGTTCTTGGACGGTGTCTTCTTTCGAAAAGAAGCAGAAACTTGAAATAAGTAACCCATAAAATTTACAAATTAGAAAAATAAATCCCCCAAAAAAGCAAAGCAAAATTAGTAGGAACTCCACAGCTTGATCAGACAGACAGAGACAGAAGACGCAATCCGCCCTTTGTCCGTCCGTGATGCTGCAGCCGCTCTGGGATTTATTTACTTGCGCCGAGAGCGAGTGAATTTAAGA
>NC_061831.1:20433168-20435668 GCF_019202785.1 Penaeus chinensis
GCTTATCACAGGAGGTACAAGGAACAGCATAGGTCCCCACCTTCGAGGAAGAGGGAGGACTGGTGTGGCCCAAGTTGCGACGAAGAGTGTTCATCTGGCCAAAGATCAGCTTGCAGTTGAGAGTGTGAAGAGGGCGGCGGAGAGAGTAGATCTCCTCATTGTAGGGCAGGCTGATGACGGGCAGGTGAGGAGTCTCTTTAGGAGAGGAGTCGTGGTAGAAGGTACGCCGTGCCCTGGATAACGCGGCGTCGAGAACATGACGAGGGTAGCCCAGCTTGGAGAACGAACGACGCAGGAAGTCGATCTCTCCATCCAGGTACAGGGGGTCACAGATGCGGAAGGCGCAGAGGAACAGCGAATTGGCAACACCTCTCTTTACATGAAGAGTATGGTACGAGAAGAAGTGTATGTACATACCACTATGCATAGGCATCCTGTATATGGAGAAGAAGTGGTTAGCAGGATGAAATCCAGGTGGATTCCGAAACTGATGTCTCACTTTCAACAAATCTAAATTTACATTGTGTTTTTTTCTACCATATATATATATATATATATACATATATATTTATCTATTTATCTATCTATCTATCTATATATATATATATATACATACATATACACAATCAGTATAATTCATAACCCAGAAATTATCAGATCATATTTTTTACGGAGGCAACTGATAAAAATTAGATTTAGAAAAAAATAATAATTACTTATTCACCATTTAGATCAGAAAATTACTCGAAATATACCAGCTTTACGAATAAATAATGACACGAACAAGTATCTGAAAGAAAGATTTTGAGGCACATTACAAACAAACAAACAAAATTAGTTGAGTCAGTCACAGCCAAATTACCAAAAACAAAAACAGGAAACAATATCGTATAACAAATATGATAAGCTACATTGTGTTATTTACTTGTATCTAGTGTTAACATATTATCATAACATAGACCCAAAACAAATATAAGGATAATGTGAAATCTCAGTGTTGCCTAAGATATTGTATTGACAGAAAAATACACAAATGTATGTCACCCCTTCCTTTGCTTCTGATCTTTCTGTTACTTGCTAAGGGAAACATTATATCTTATATCTTAATTATATCATATTTAAGTTTCTTCCAAGCAAAATCATTAATTAAGCTTGTGTTAAGATCCTTTAAGAGACCAAATTACTCTCGATAGGCTCGGTCAGTTCTTTTGTAAATAGATATAAACTTGCTTCAAATTCAAATTTAAACTCTATCTCTTCTTCCTTCTCCCTCCTTCTCTCTAACCTTCAGTCCCTCTTTCTCTCGCTCTACACCCCTCTCTCCTCTCTCTTCCTCTCTCTTTATCTCACACAATCCTTCCCTACCTGTCCCTCTCCCTCCTTCCCTTCTTTTGCTCTCTCTCCCTTCATCCCTCCCTCCTTCTCTCTCACTTTCCTTCCCTCTCTCCCTATCTCTCACCTTCCGTCTCTCCCTCCCTCCCTCTCTCTCTCACCTTCCCTCTTCCCTCAATCATCTCTCTCACCTTCCCTCCCTTCCTCTCTTCCTCCCTCTCTCTCGCCTTCCCTCTCTCCATCCCCAACTTACATCACCTTTTTCCCTCCCTCCCTCCCTCCCTCTCTCACCTTCCTTCCCTCCCCCACCCCAATCTCTCTCACCTACCTTCCCTCCCGCCTTCATTTCTCTCCCAATAAAACGAAAAAGTCAAACCCTTTATAAAATACGTTACGTCGCCACCTCTATCATCATCAAAGTGGTGTCACTATCCCAACCAATCTTGACAGGCACCACCACTATCTCTTCACGACCTCTTAAGGAAATCGATATTTGCCTGAAGAATAAACAGGTAGGGAACCCAGCAGGAGACGAGGAGGGGAGGGAAGGAGGGAGAGAGGGAGGGAGGGAGCGAGGGAGGGCGGGGAAAGGAGGAGGCATTGAGGAACGAGGGAAGAAGGGAGAGAAGGAGGACGGGAAAAGAGAGAGTAAGCGAAGGAGGGAGGGAGAGAGAGAGCGAACGAGGGAAGACAGAGAAAGAGGAGTGAGGTAGAGAGAAGGGATATAGGAAAGGAACAGGAGGAAATGCAACGGGAGGGAAGGTAAGGAGATAAAGGAGAATAAAAGGAAGGAAGGAAGGCGGATGGAAGAGGAAGAAAAGGAGAGGCAGCGCTAGGTCTTCGATTATTCATCTGTTCTGAAGTTCGAAGCCCGGCGTGGAGGGGAAGGGAGTCGAGATGATGGGGAATGGTGGAATGGGGATACATGGGCAAAAGGAAGATGGGGAATGCAGTGGGTAATGGCTGACGGCGTGAAGCGATGAAGGCAAAGAAGACCCTGTAACGGGGACGTCTTCTTTTTTTGTATTTTTTTATCATACTTCCCTCTTGTACTTTAGATTTCCTACGTTTTCAAAGTTTTATTCACTTTCTTGTCTTTTTCTTCACCTTCTCCTTTTCTTTATCCTTCTCCTCCTCTTCCTTCTCTTCCTCCTTATTTTTTCTGTCT
>NC_061831.1:20468168-20470668 GCF_019202785.1 Penaeus chinensis
TCTCTCCCTCTCTCTTCCTTCCCCTCTCTCCTCTCTCTCCTTCCTCTTCCCTCTCTCCTTCCCTCTCTCCCTCTCTCCTTCCCTCTCTCCCTCTCTCCTTCCCTCTTTCTCCCTCTCTCCTTCTCCTCCCTCTCTCCTTCCTCCTCTCCCTCTCTCTCTTCCCTTTCCTCCCTCTCTCCCTCCTCCCTCTTCCTCCCCCTCCTTCCCTCTTCTCCTCTCTCCTTCCTCTCTCCTCTCTCCTTCCCTCTCTCCCTCTCTCCTTCCTTCTCTCCCTCTCTCCTTCCCTCTCTCCCTCTCCCTTCCCTCTCTCCCTCTCTCCTTCCTCTCTCCTTCCCTCTCCCTCTCTCCTTTCCCTCTCTCCCTCTCCTTCCTCTCTCCCCTCTCTTTCCTTCCTCTCTCCTCCCCTCTCCTTCCTCTCTCCTCTCTTCCTCCTCTCTCTCCTCTCTCCTCCCTCTCTCCCTCTCTCCTTCCCTCTTCTCCCTCTCTCCTTCCCCCTCTCTCCTCTCTCCTTCCCTCTTCCTCTCCTCCCTCTCTCCCTCCCACTTCCCCCTCTCCCTCTCTCCTTCCCTTTCCCTCTCTCCTTCCCTCTCTCCCTCTCTCCTTCCTTCCCTCTCTCCCTCTCTCCTCCTCTCTTCCTCCACCTTCCCTCTCTCTCCCTCTCTCCTTCCTCTCTCTCCTCCTTCCTTCTCTCCCTCTTTCTTCCCTCTCTCCCTCTCTCCTTCCTCTCTCCCTCTCTTATCCTTCCTCTCCTCCTCACCTCTCTTCCCTCCTCTCCCCTCTCCTTCCTCATCTCTCCCTCTCCTCCCTTCCTCTTTCTCTCCTTCCTTCTTCCCTCTCTCCCCCCTCTCTTCCCTCCTCCTCTCCCTCTTCCCTCCTCTCTCCCTCTCCTCCTCTCCCTCCCCTCCTCTCTCCTTCCTCTTCCCTCCTCTCCCCTTTCTCCCTCTCTCTTCCCTCTCTCCCTCTTCCTTCCTTCCCTCTCCCCCTTCTCCTCTACTCCCCCTCCTTCCCCTCTCCCTCTCTCCTCATCTCCTCCTCCCTCTCTCCTCTTCCCTCTCTCCTCTCTCTCCTTCCTCTCTCCCTCTCTTCCCTCTCTCTCTCCTTCCCTCTTCCCTCTCTCTCCCTCTCTCCCCTCTCCTTCCCTCCTTCTCCCTCTCTCCTCCTCTCCTCCCTCTCCCTTCCCTCTCTCCCCTTCTTCTTCCTCTCTCTCCCTCTCTCCTCCCTCTCCCTCTCTCCCCTCTCTCCTTCCCTCTTCCTCTCCCTCCTTCTCTCACCTCCTCTCTCCTCTTACTCCTCTCTCCTTCCTCTCTTTCTCCTCACCTTCCCTCTCTCCTTCCTCTTCCTCTCCTCTCTTCCCCCCTCTCTCCCTCTCTCCTTCCCTCTCTCTTCCCTCTCTCCCCCTCTCTCCTTCTCCTCCTTCCCTCTCTCCCTCTCTACCTCCCTTCCCTCTCCCTCCTTCCCTCTCTTCCCCCTCCCTTCCTTCCCTCTCTCTCCTCCTTCTCCTCTCCCTCCTCCTTCCTCTCTCCCTTTCTCCCTTTCCCTCTCTCTCCGTTCCCTTTTCCTTCCCTCTCTCCTCTCTCCCTTCCCTCCTCCCTCCTCCTCCCTCTCTCTCTCCGTCCCGTCTTCTCCCCCTCTTCTTCCCTCCCCTCCTCCTCCCTTTCCCTTCCTCTTCCCTCTCTCCTTCCCTCTCCTCTCTCCCCTCTCTCTCCCTCTTCTCCCCCTCTCTTTCTTCCCTCTCCCCTCCCTCCTTCCTCTCTCTCATTCCACCTTCTCTCTCCCCTCTCCTTCCCTCTCCTCCTTCCTCTCTCTCCTCTCCTCTCTTCTCCTCTCTCCCTCTCTCCTTCCCTCTCTCCTTCCCTCTCTCTCCTCCTCTCTTCCCTTTCTTCCTCCTCCTCCCTCTCTCTCTTCCACTCCTTCTCCCCTCTCTCCTCCCTCTCTCCTCCTCTCTCCTCCCCCTTCTCCCCTCTCCCCTTCACCGCCTCATCATTTTCTTCCTTCCTTCCCTCTCTCCTTCTCTCATCCTTCCCTCTCCTCCCTTCCTCTCCCCTCCTTCCTCTCTCTCTCTTCCTTCCCTCTCTCCCTCCCTCTTCTTTCCCTCTCTCCCTTCTCTCCTTCCCTCTCCTCCCTCTCTCACTTCCCTCCTCCCTCTCTCCTTCCCTCTCATCTCCCTCTCTCCTTCCCTCTCCTCTCCTTCCCTCTCTCCCTCATCTCCTTCCCTCCTCTCTCTCCTTCATCCCCTTCCCTCTTCTCTCCTCTCCCTCCTTCCCTCTCTCCCTCACTCCTTTCCCCTCTCTCCTTCCCTCTCTCCTCTCTTCTCCTTCTCTCTCTCCCTCCTCCCT
Source organism: Penaeus chinensis (assembly GCF_019202785.1). NCBI lineage: Eukaryota > Metazoa > Arthropoda > Malacostraca > Decapoda > Penaeidae > Penaeus > Penaeus chinensis. The sequence goes on from NC_061831.1 coordinate 20,470,505, forward strand.
CCCTTTCCCTTTTCCCCTCTCTCCTCTCTCTCCTCTCCCTCTCTCTCCCTCCCACTTTCCTTCTCCTCCCTCTCCTTCTCCTTCCTCTCTCTCCTTCTCGCCTTCTCCTTTCCCTCCTCTCTCCTCCTCCTTTCTCCTCCTCTCGCCTCACTCCTTCCACCCTC
>NC_061831.1:20475668-20480668 GCF_019202785.1 Penaeus chinensis
TGTGCATATTTCTATATATATGTAAAAAATTATGAGTATATGTACATATGATTATATATGTATCTGTCTACCTACCTACATACTTACTTACCTACTTATCTATCTACCCATTTATCTATCTCGCTATGTATACCCTCACTGCATATCATATTTGCATATCATCACAAATCATCACGTTCTTTCTTCAGGTTTCTTGAGAATTATAGATATTATTAGGACATGACCCATCACTTAAATAATTCACTTTGTAAAGCCTGTGCGCGCGCGTGTGTGTGTGTGTGTGTGTGTGTGTGTGTGTGTGTGTGTGTGTGTGTGTGTGTGTGTGTGAGTGTGTGTGTATGTGCTTGTGCGTGCTTGTGTGTGTGTACCAACCCGGTGAACACACCCCACATTCTAACTTGCAGACACGTGTTTCTTTCAAAACTTCCCCGCCAACGAATCGGTGTTGCGTGTCTTGCACCTGATCTAAATTATTCAAATCTGATTATTCATGAACTCAAGATTCCCCCCAGTTTTTCATATTTGTTATTCACGATCCTTCATTTTGCGTTCATTAATATTTATCTCATGTTATCGTGTTATTTTTTTCGTTATCAGCATTCCTCTGTTCTTCGTTTTATTCAGGTTTGAACAATTTTTTTTTTTTTTTCATTCACTATGCACTTAGTTTCATTATTATTCACTCTTATTTGTACTTTTTTTTTCTTTGTCTTCTTCTTTTTCTTTTTCTTTCTCCTTGTTGTTGTTCATTAACACAGCCTTTATTTATCTGTTTGCTTATCTATCTATCTGTCTGTCTATCTATCACTCTGTCTGTCTATCTATCAATCAGTCTATCTATGTATCTATCCATCTATCTATCCACCCCCACCTCCTGCATCACCACCACCTCCTCCTCCTCCTCCTCCTCCTCCTCCTCCTCCTCCTCCTCCACCTCCTCAACCTACTCCTCCACCACTTGTTCCTGCTCCTCTTTCTCCTCCTCCACCATCACCACCACCTCCTCCTCCTCCTTCTCCTCCTCCTCTTCCTCCTCCCACTCCACCTCCATATTCACCTCGTCCTCCTCCTTCTTATCCTCCTCCTCTTCTTCCTCCTCCTCCACCTCTTCATCCGCCTCGTCCTCCTCCTCTTCTTCCTCCTCCTGCTCTTCCTCCTCCTTCACCACCACCACCACCTCTTCCTCCTCCCCCTCCACCTCTACATCCGCCTCATCCTCCTCCTCTTCTTCCTCCTCCTCCTCCACCCCCACCTCTACATCCGCCTCGTTCTCCTCCTCTTTTTCTTCCTCCTCCTCCTCCATCTCCACCTCTACATCCGCCTCGCCCTCCTCCTCTTCTTCCTCCTCCGCCTCCTCCCCCTCCACCTCTACATCCGCCTCGTCCTCCTCCTCTTCTTCCTCCTCCTCCTCCACCCCCACCTCTACATCCGCCTCGTCCTCCTCCTCTTCTTCTTCCTCCTCCTCCATCTCCACCTCTACATCCGCCTCGTCCTCCTCCTCTTCTTCCTCCTACTCCTCCACCTCCACCTCTACATCCGCCTCGTCCTCCTACTCTTCTTCCTCCTCCGCCTCCTCCACCTCCACCTCTACATCCGCCTCGTCCTCCTCCTCTTCTTCCTCCTCCGCCTCCTCCACCTCCACCTCTACATCCGCCTCGTCCTCCTCCTCTTCTTCCTCCTCCTCCTCCACCCCCACCTCTACATCCGCCTCGTCCTCCTCCTCTTTTTCTTCCTCCTCCTCCTCCATCTCCACCTCTACATCAGCCTCGCCCTCCTCCTCTTCTTCCTCCTCCGCCTCCTCCCCCTCCACCTCTACATCCGCCTCGTCCTCCTCCTCTTCTTCCTCCTCCTCCTCCACCCCCACCTCTACATCCGCCTCGTCCTCCTCCTCTTCTTCTTCCTCCTCCTCCATCTCCACCTCTACATCCGCCTCGTCCTCCTCCTCTTCTTCCTCCTACTCCTCCACCTCCACCTCTACATCCGCCTCGTCCTCCTCCTCTTCTTCCTCCTACTCCTCCACCTCCACCTCTACATCCGCCTCGTCCTCCTACTCTTCTTCCTCCTCCGCCTCCTCCACCTCCACCTCTACATCCGCCTCATCCTCCTCCTCTTCTTCCTCCTCCTCCTCCACCTCCACCTCTACATCCGCCTCGTCCTCCTACTCTTCTTCCTCCTCCGCCTCCTCCACCTCCACCTCTACATCCGCCTCGTCCTCCTCCTCTTCCTCCTCCACCTCCTCCACCGCCACCACCACCTCCTCCTCCTCCTCCTCCTCTTTCTTGGAGCGACAGCGTCAGGGAATGACTGGCAGCTTGTCTAACGATTATTACCTTATTGTAGCCTACTCATTACGTGAAGTTTATGGAGGAGTGAGTCGCACGAACACAGCCGTAAGCACGTTTATACATTAAAGTATGTATTTTACGAGACATAACATACATGCACATACACGCATGCGCATACACATACGAACACACGCACAGACACACACACACACACACACACACATACCCACACACACACACACACACACACACACACACACACACACTAACAAACAAAACAAACACAAACACACACTCATAAACAAACAAACACACACAATCAAACAAACAAACACACACTCAAAACACACCTGCGTACATTCACTGATAAATACACACGCACTCATGCACACAAACACCGTCCTCGGCCCCTCATTTCCCCCTTGTTTCCCCTCACATTACGTGTCATTTCCTCATTCTTTGTTTGGTCTTTCGTGAGGGAAGTTTGGTGGCGTTGGCCTCTTTTGGTTGTTTGCTTGCTTTTGTTTGCGGTCTTGAGGAGAGAGAGAGAGAGAGAGAGAGAGAGAGAGAGAGAGAGATAGAAAGACAGACAGACAGACAGACAGACAGACAGACAGACAGACAGATAGACAGAAAGACAGACAGGCAGACAACAGAAAGACAGACAGACAGATAGACAGACAGACAGACAGATAGACAAACAGACAGACAGACAGATAGACAGACAGACAGATAGACAAACAGACTGACAGACAACAGAAAGACAGACAGACAGACAGATAGATGGATAGAGAAGCAAAGAGTAAGGCAGTGAGAGAGACAGAGACACACACAAACTGATGGGTTTAGAGGGAAAACCAAAAGAGATAGAGAGCGAGAAAGAGAACAGATAGACAGAGACAGACAGACAGACAGACAAACAGACAGAGTCAGGCAGACAGAGAGGGAAGTAGGGATAGATAGAGACAGAGACACATAACCATACAGAAATTCAGAGACATCATTTTTATTTTTATAAATGCAATACAAAGATCTTTCTCGTAAATTTTCCGTCGAATCATTTTCGAATTGCCAAACAACCACATTGTAATGATCGTTTCAAATATTTTTTAAAAAAACGCACTATATAACCACAAATTATTCTGTTTGTATCCCATGAAATTATCCCAACGCATGTCGCACAACCACAAAATAACAGTATTGATTCCAGCAGTTAAAATACCAGGCTTGAAATGCACCTTAATAATGATGACACCAAACACCACTCACAAATCTAGCCACAGTTATAACACGTAACGTAACGTAACGCTATGTTCTTCGTGTTCCCTCTACCTCTGACTCACTGTCGCTCACACTACAAAGTCTATTGATTATTCCATTAGATAATTAAGTAATTACGCAGAAAGTAGTAAGGCCTCTCTGTACATATTATAAACACGCGCGCACGCACGTACACGCATATGTGCATGTACTCACGCACATTTAAATATACTCTTTCAATTTCTGGGTCATGCATGATTGTCAGCTGCATTTGCCACGTTTGTTTGTTTGTTTTTTTTCCTCATTTACTTTCCTTAAAGTTTTCCTTAAAGTTTTCTTTAAAAGTTCATATAATTCATCTTCCCTATTCTCCTATTCCACTCCCCTATTTCTCCTTCGATTTCTCGCGTTTTCTCTTTCTTTCTCAAATTATGCTTCTCCCCGCTTGCTTTCCCTATTTTGTATTTCTTTTCCCTATTGCTCTTTCTCTATTTCCCTATTTCTTTACTCATCTCCCGTCACTTTCCTTCGCATAATCCCATGAGCAACATCGTTTCTGGTGCCCTGTACATAACATCTACATTGTCATAAAATAATTTTACCTCTATGTTTGAATTACATTTATGTTTCTGTATTCCTAATAAATTTCACTTTAGACTAGATTCATATACGTATATTATTTGTATTACGTTCCACTGTTCTTATTATTTATATAACAATTGTATCTATTAAATATATATATATATCATAAAAGCTATGAAAATAATATGCAGCATTCCCTTGCACAAACAAATAAACAAAAGCTAAACAGAGCTTTTAATCCAACAAACATTTACTACGTAACAACACCAACGCACGCCCCTACTACACGAAATCATCCTATAGTGTCGGTTTTCCCCTGTATCCATCAAGAGATTTTCGACCATGACGGCCTGCTTCGTTGGCGTGACGTGAGGATCTGTTGTTTACTTACAATAGAACCCAGAGGAGCTTTTAAGGTTTTACTTACGCCCGGGGTGAGTGGAGCTGAGAGCCGGCTGTAGTTAATAGATTTTATTGAATGTTTCTGGCCCTTTTTGTTTTCCAGGTGGGGTAAGGGGGTGAAATAGAAGAAAAAAGTAATAGTTACGTGGTATGCGATGGTAACAGGTGGACAAGGGGAAAGAGGGAGAAATAGAGGAAAAAGGCGAGAGAGCGAAATAACGAGGCAGTGAGTGAAAAAATTACGAGGGAGGGTCAGAGAGACCGAAAGAGAGAGAGAGAGAATAGACAGATAGATAGGCAGGCTGACAGAATGACAGTGAAAGAGAGAGAGAGGGGAAGATGAGGCAGAGAGAGGGAGATAGAGAGAGACAGAAAGGAGAAACAGCGAGTCAAAGAACGGAAAAGAGAGAGAGAGAGAGGTCATTGAGAATATTTTTAATAAAGAGAAGAGAGGATAAAGAACAAGGGAAA
>NC_061831.1:20513168-20523168 GCF_019202785.1 Penaeus chinensis
GTGTGTGTGTGTGTGTGTGTGTGTGTGTGTGTGTGTGTGTGTGTGTGTGTGTACATATATATATATATATATATATATATATATATATATATATATATATATATGTATATATATATATATTTGTATATATGTGTATACACACACACACACACACACACAAACATATATATATATATATATATATATATATATATATATATATATATATACATCGATACATATATATACATAGATACATAGATACATATATATATATATATATATATATATATATATATATATATATATATATATATATATATATATATATTTATATTTTCTTATATATATATATATATATATATATATATATTTACATATATATATCATAAATATCTATACATATATATAAACATATTTATATATATACTGTTGCATGTGTGTGAGTAAATAAAAGGGAAAATGAAATATGTGTAAACATTACACATTTCTTCCACCTTCGGCGCCGTAGAGTCTGTCCCTCCGGACGGTGTTGGCGCCGAGGTGTCTGGCCGCAAGGGATGAGACATCTTGGCATTAGCCATGTGACTTCAGCGAAATTCTTCTTAAATTTACATACATAGGCGTGTTTGCTTTTCCGGCTCACTTTGGCACAGCTGATGGAACGAATATGTAAAGACGATATTATGAGAACTAACATGAACGTACTTTCAATTTCATTGTTCATGAATCTTAACGAAACGTTCAGAATTCACCCTCACCACGTACAGAATCCTCCACACAGTAAAGTGGATACGTGGTCCGAGGTACGTGATGCTTGAACGAAAACATTAGAGTCAGAAGAAGAATACAAAAAAGAAAAGAAAAAGAAAATACGAACGAAACATTTCACATTTTACACCCAGATTTAGGGCGACTGTTGACTCACGTGTGGCGCTGAAGTAAACATTCGGTGACGTTTATCTGAATCTCAGGGAGAAATTCCTGCGTGGTGTAAATGCTGGAATGTGTTAGGGGGAAAAGGGTGAGGAAAGGAAGAGGAAGAGAGAGGGAGGAGGGGAGGAAAAAAAGAGGGAGGAGGGGAGGGAAAGATAGAGGGAGGAGGGGAGGGAAAAAAGAGGGAGGAGGGGAGGAAAAAAAGAGGGAGGAGGGGAGGGAAAGATAGAGGGAGGAGGGGAGGGAAAAAAGAGGGAGGAGGGGAGGAAAAGAAAGAGGGAGGAGGGGAGGGAAAGAAAGAGGGAGGAGGGGAGGGAAAGAAAGAGGGAGGAGGGGAGGGAAAGAAAGAGGGAGGAGGGGAGGAAAAGAAAGAGGGAGGAGGGGAGGGAAAGAAAGAGAGAGGAGGGGAGGGAAAAAAGAGGGAGGAGGGGAGGAAAAGAAAGAGGGAGGAGGGGAGGAAAAGAAAGAGGGAGGAGGGGAGGGAAAGAAAGAGAGAGGAGGGGAGGGAAAAAAGAGAGGAAAAGAAAGAGGGAGGAGGGGAGGGAAAGAAAGAGGGAGGAGGGGAGGGAAAAAAGAGGGAGGAGGGGAGGAAAAGAAAGAGGGAGGAGGGGAGGGAAAGAAAGAGAGAGGAGGGGAGGGAAAAAAGAGGGAGGAGGGGAGGAAAAAAAGAGGGAGGAGGGGAGGGAAAGAAAGAGGGAGGAGGGGAGGGAAAAAAGAGGGAGAAGGGAGGAAAAGAAAGAGGGAGGAGGGAGGGAAAGAAAGAGGGAGGAGGGGAGGAAAGAAAGAGGAGAGGGGAGGGAAAGAAAGAGGGAGGAGGGGAGGGAAAGAAAGAGAGAGGAGGGGAGGGAAAAAAGGGGGGGGTGGGCGTTGGGGGGGGGTTTATGGGGGGGGGGGGGGGGGGGGGGGGGGGGGCCCGACCCGGTTGCTGGTCTGGGCCCGCCCAGCGTCGGCTGCTTTCCCCCCCTTTTCTTCGTTTGTGGCCCCCCCCTGCTACTGCGGGCGGTCCCCCCGCGGGCGCTGTTCTGCCCCTCCCCTCTTCTTTTGGGTCCCCCGCCGCGTTCCCCCCGGGGGGTCGGCCCTCCCTCTTCTTCTTTTGGTCGTTGCCCTTCCGCCTCGCGCGTTCCTTTTCGGTCCCCCCTTTCTTCTTTTGCCCCTCCCTCTTCTTCTTTTGTCCCCCCTCGGTTCTTGTCTTTTCCCCCCCCCCCTCTCTTCTTTTCTTTCCCCCCCTCGCTTTTTCCCCCCCCTTTCTTTTTCCTTTGGCCCTCCCGCCCTTTTTGTGGGGGTTTCCCCCCCCCTTTCTTCTTTTCTTCCCCTCCCCCGTCTTCTGTGGCGTTTCCCCCCCTCCGCTCTGTTCTTTCCCCCCTCTTTCTTCTTTTCTCCCCCCCTCTTTCTTCTTTTTCCCTCCTCTTTCTCTTTGTCCCCCCTCTCTCCTTGTCTTTCCCCCCCCTCTTCTCTTTCGTTCCCCCCCTCTTTCTTTTTTTCCCTCCCCTTTCCTTCTTTTCTGTGCCCCCCTCTTTCTCCTTTCTGGGCCCCCCTCTCTCTTTGCTTCCCCCCTCTGTCTCTTTTCTCCCCCTCCCCCTTTTTCTTTTCGCCCCCCCGCTGTCTTCGGTCGTTCCCGCCCTCTTTCTCTTCCTTCCCTCCCGTATTTCTTCTTTCTTCCCCTCCCCTTCGTCTGGCGTGCCCCCCCCAGTTCGTCTTTTCTTTCCCTCCCTCTCTCTTCTTCTTTCCCCCCTTTTTTCTTTTTTCGTTCCCCTCCCTCGTTCTTTTTGTCTTCCCCTCCCTCTTTCTTCTTGTCTCCCCCTCCCTCTGTCTGTCCTTTCTTTCCCTCCCTTTTTTCTTGCGTTCCCCTCCCTCTTGCGGCATTTCTTCCCCTCCCTCCTTTCGTTCTTCGTTTCTTCCCCTCCTCTCTTTCTCTGGGGCCCCGCCTCCTTCTCTTTTCTGTCCCACCCCCCTGTCGTCTTGCTGCCCCCTCCCTCGTTACTTCTTGCTTCCTCTCCCCTCCCCCCCGTCTTCTTTTCTTTCCCCCCTTTCTTCTTTTCTTCCCTCCCCTTTCTTCCCTTTCTTTCCCTCCCTCTTTCTTCTTTCTTTCCCTCCCTCTTCCTCTTTTCTTCCCTCCCTCTTTTCTTCTTTTTTCCCCCTCCCTCCTTCGTCTTTTCTTCCCCTCCCTCTTTCTTCTTTTCTTTCCCCTCCCTCTTTCTTCTTTTTTGTCCCTCCCCGCCTTCGTTCTTTCCCCCCTTCCTTTCTTTCTTTTCTTTCCCTCCCCGCTTTCTTCTTTCGCCCCTCACCTTCTTCTTTCTTTCCCTCCCTCTGTCTTCTTTTCCCCCTCCCCTTCTTTTTGCTCCCCTCCCCTTTCTTCGTGCGTCCCTCCCTCTTTCTTCTTTGCGTCCCCTCCCCTTTCTTCTTTCTTCCCTCCCTCTTTCTCTTTCGTTCCCCCCCCTCTGCTCTTTTCTTTCCCTCCCTCTTGCTTCTTTTCTTGGCCCCCCTCTTTCTTTTCCCACTTTCCCCCCCTCTTTCTTCTTTTGCTTTCCCTCCTCTGTCTTCTTTTCTTTCCCTCCCTCTTCCTTTGGGTTTTCTGCCCCTCCCCCTCGTTCTTCCTTTCTTTCCCTCCCTCTTTCTTCCTTTTTCCCCTCCCTCTTTCTTCTTTTCTTTCCCTCCCTTTTCTTCTTTTCTCCCCCTTTCCCCCCTTCTTCTTTTCTTCCCCCCTTTCCCCGTTTTTTCGTTTCTTTCCCTCCCCTTCTTCTTTTCTTTCCCTCCCTTCTTTCTTTTTTTCGTTCCCTCCCTCTTTCTTTTCTCCCCTCCCTCTTCTTTTTCTTTCCCTCCCTCTTCTGCTTTTCTTTCCCCCCCCTTTCTTCTTTCTTCCCCCCCTCTTTTCTTGTTCTTTCCCTCCCTCTTTCTTCTTTCGTCCCTCCCTCGTTCTTCTTCTTTCCCCCCTCATCTTTTTGTTCCCCTCCCTCTTCTTTTTTTGTTCTTTCCCTCCCCCCTTTTTTCGTTGCTTTCCCTCCCCCTGCTTCTTTTCTTCCCCCTCCTCCTTTCTTCTTTCTTTCCCCCCTCCTTTCTTCTTTTTGCCCCCTCCCCCTTTCTTCTTTTCTTCCCCTCCCTCTTCTTCTTTTCTTCCCTCCCCTTGCTCCCCTTTTTTCCCTCCCTCTTTCTTCTTTTCTTTCCCTCCCTCTTCGCTTCTCCCCCTCCCTTTCTGCTTTGCTTCCGCCGCCCCCTGTCTCTTTTCTTGCCCTCCCTCGCTTCTGCTGTTTCTTCCCTCCCGCGGTCTTCTTTCTTCCCCTCCCTCTGTCTTCTTTCTTGCCCTCCATCGTTCGGTCTTTTCTCCCCCTCCCCTCGCTTTCTTCGTTTCTTTCCCTCCCCCTCTTCGTCTTTGCTTCCCTCCCTCGTTCTTCTTTTCTTTCCCGCCCTCTTCTTCGTGTCTTCCTCCCATCCTTTCTTCGTTTCTCCCCCTTCCCCGCTTTCTTCTCTTCCCTCCCTACTTTCTTCTTGTCTTTCCCTCCCTCTTTCTTCGTGACGTTCCAGCCCTCTTTCTTCTGGCTTCCCTCCCCTCTGTCTTCTATTCTCCCCTCCCCTCGTGCTTCTTTGCTTTCCCGCCCTCTTTCGTCTGCTTCCCTTCCCTCTATCCTCTTGTCTTCCCTCCTCTATCTGGCTTTCGTTCCCTCCCTCTTTCTTCTTTCTTACCCCTCCCTCCTTGCTTCTGTTTCTTTGCCTCCCTCGTGCTTGCGTGTCTGTCACCCTCCCTCTTTCTTCCTTTTCTTTTCCCTCGCCTCTTTCTTGTCTGGGTCTTCCCCTCCCCGTTCTTCTTTGCCTTCCCCTCCCTACTTTCGTCGTTGCGGTCCCTCCTCTCTCTTCTTTTCGTTCCCCCTCTTTCTTCTTTGCTACCCTCTCCCCTCTTTCTTAGGTTGCTTTCCCTCCCTCTCTCTTCGTATCTTTGTCGCCCCCTCTTCTTCTTTTCGTTCCCCTCCCTCTTCGTCGTCCTTCCCCGCCCTCTTTCTTCTTTGCTTTCCATCCCTCGCTCGTGCGTTTCTTTCCCCCCCTCTCTTGCCCCTCCCTCTTTCTGCGTTGCTTTCCCTCCCTCGCTCTCTGGTTCTGTCCCCCCGCTTTCGTTTACTTTTCATCCCCTCCCGTCTTTCGGCTTTTCTTCCCCCCCTCTCGCTTCGGGCGTTCCCCCCCTCCGTTTCGTCGTTCTGTTCCCCTCCCTGCTTGCGTCGTGCGCTTTTCCCTCCCTCTTGCTTCTTGGCTTTCCCTCCCGCTGTCTTCGTTCTGTCCCCTCCCTCCTTCTTCTTTCTGTCCCTCCCGCCTTTCTTCGGTGCTTTCCCCTCCCTACATTCTTGCCTTTTCTCCCCCCTCCCCTTTTCTGCTGTTCTTCCACTCCCCTTTCTTTTTTTCTTTCCCTCCCTCTTTCTTCTTTTCTCCCCCTCCCTAACTTGCTTCGTTGCTGTCCCCTCACTCGGTTCTTCTGTGCTGTCCCTCCCTCCTTTCTTCTTGCTTCACCGCCCTCTTCTTCTGTTTCTTTCCCGTCCTGCTTTCTTCGTGTCTTCCCCTCCCTCGTTCTCTTGTTTCTGTCCCTCCCCGCTTGTCTTTCCGTTGCTCCCCCTCCCGCGGTATTCTTTTCTTCCACTCCCGTCGTGCGTCTTGGTCTTGCCCGCCCGCTGGCTTCGTTGGCGGTCCCGCCCCGCTTCTCTTCTTGTCTGTGCCCCCTCCCGCGGGCGGCTGTTCTGTCCCGCCCCGCTGGAGTTCTTGGCGGACCCGCCGCTGTGCTTCTTGGTTTCCCGACCGCTGGATGCGTTGTCTCCCCCGCCCCGCTTTCTTCGTTGTCTTGTCCCTCCCTCTTGTCTTCTTTTCTGTCCCTCCGACTTGCCTTTGCTTTTCTTGTCCATCCCGCTTCTTCGTGTCGGCCCGTCCCCCCCCTTGCCCTTGTCCGCTTCTTTCCGCCCTGTCGTGCTTCTAGTGCGCCCTCCCTCTGTCTTCTTTTCTGTGCCCGCCCGTCTGTCTGCTTTTCTTTCCCGCCCCCACTTTCGGCTGTCTTTCCCGCCCTCGTTCTGCGTGGCGTCCCCTCCCGCTGTCGGCTGTGCTCTTTCCCGCCCTACTTTCTTCTTTTCTTGTGCCCCTCCTCTCCTTCAATTCTTTCCCCTTCCCTCGGTCGTGCTGTTGCTCCCCTCCGCTTCGTTGTTTTCTTTGCTTTCCCTCCCTCTTTCTTCTTTTCGTCCCCTCCCTACTTTCTTCTTGTCTTTCCCCTCCCTCGTGTCTTCTTTTCTTTCCCCTCCCTGCTTTCTCTTTTCTTTCCCTCCCGCTCTTTCTTCTTGCTTTCCCTTCCATCTTTCTTCTTGTCTGGCCCTACCTTCTGGCGTCGTTTCTCCCCCGTCCCTACGTGTCTGCTTGTCTTCCCCCTCCCTCTTTTTTCTTCTTTTCTGCCCTGCACCTGGTCTTCTTTGCTTTCCCTCCCTCTTTCTTCTTCTTCGCCCTCCCTACTTTCTTTCTTCTTTCTTTCCCGCCCTCTTTCGTCGTTTCTCCCCCTCCCGCTTTCGTCTTTTCTTGTCCCTCCCTCCTTGCTTCTTTTCTTTCCCTCCCATCTTTCGGCTTTGCGTTCCCTCCATCTTTTCTTCTTTCTTTCCCTCCCTCTTTCGTCTTGCGCCCCCCTGCCCCCTGTCGTCTTTTCGGTCCCTCCAGTTCTTCTTTTCTTTCACTCCATCTGTCGTTCGTTTCTTGCCCTCCCTCGTTTACTTCTTTCTGTCCCTCCCTCTTCTTCTATTTCTTCCCCTCCCCCGTTTCGCGGGTGCGTTCCCTCCCTTTCTTGCGTCTTTGCTGCCCTGCCCTCTATCTCTTTTCTTTCCCTCCCTCGTATCTGCTTTCTTGCCCCTCCCTCTTGCTTCTTGTTTCTGTCCCGCTCCCTCTTTCCTTGTCAGGGTCGTTCCCGCCCTCTTTCGTCTTGTCGTTCCCCTCCCTCTGGTCTTCGTTCTTGTGCCCTCCCTCTTTCTTCTTTGTCTTTCCCTCCCGCTGTCGTCTGTTCTTTCCCTCCCCTTACTTCTTATCTGTCCCTCCCTACTTTCTGCTTTTGCTTGCCTTCCCTCTCTCTTCTGTGTCTTGCCCCCGCGGGCTTCTTTTCGGCCCCTCCCTACCGTTCTGTCTTGCTTTGTCCTTTCCCTCCCTCTGGTCTTCGTTCTTTCCCTCCCCTTTCTTCTGTTTCGGTCCCTCCCTCTGTCTTCTTTTCACACCCTCACTCAACCTCTTCTTTTCGTCCCTCCCTCTTCCTTCGATTTCTTCCCCTCCCTCTGTTCTTCTTTTCTGTCCCCTCCCTTCTTTCTTCTTGCTGCCCCTCCCTACTGTCATTCTTTGCATTGCCCTCCCCGCCTGCGCCTTTCCTTCCCCCCCCAGTCTGCTTTTCTTCCCTTCCCCTGGCTTGCCCACCCTCTTTCTTCTTTCCCTCCCCTCCCTCTTTCTACTTTTCTGTCCCTCCCCTCTTTCTCCTTTCCTTCCCCTCCCCCTTTCTCCGTGCCCTCTTTCATTCTCTTCTTTCTCCTCCTTTCAGTATGCCCCTCCTTGCCTCCATTCCTCTTGTCTCCCCTCTCCTTGACTTGGCTCACCAGTCTCTCTTCCCCTTTCCCTCCACCCCGCCCGACAGCCCCCCTCCCTCCTGGCCCCCTCCCCCTCTCTCCTCACACTCCCACCCCCTCTCTCTCCCTCTCCATCCCACCCACTCCCTTTTTTCAATTCCCACCCTACCAAACCCACACCCCAACCGCCGACACAAAACCCCCCCCCCCCCGCCCATCCCCCCCGCCCCCACCCCCCCCATGCCCCCACCATCCCCCCTCCCGAAACCGCCCCACCGTATGCTTCCCACGAATCGCCTCCGCCCACAGCTAACCGCACGCACAACACAATGCATCAAACCCACCACCATCCGCTGATGGTTGTTCTCTATACCGCAGTGTCCCTCATCTGATCCCACTCGGTCTTTATTCCTCAATAGTATCATATTCTCTTTAGATTTGTATTTCGTTTTAAATGTGACTATTTCACCTTCTCTTCTGTTCTGATATAATTCGTCTGCTTTTATTCTAGTAAATTTATTCCTTTGTGTGTGGGTAGGCGGGGGGGGGGGTCATTACTGCCTCACTTTCCCTCTCCTCTCTTTCTCTCTCCTCTCGCTTCTCATTTAGTCACGTCCATCTCTTCTCTTCATCTCTCGTCAAAGATTCACTCCTCTCTCCCTCTATCTCTCAAAATCCTCTTCAGCTCACTCTCTCTCTCTCCTTTCACTCCTCTCTCTATCTCCTCTCTCTCTCGCTCTCTCTCATCTCTCTCTCTCTCTCTCTCACAAGTCACACTCACACTTTCCACGGTCTCCTGATCTATCTCTCTCTCGCTCTCTACTTCCTCTCTCCCATCGCTCTCTCATCTCTCTCTCTCACTCTCTCTCTCTCTCTCAATCTCTCTCTCTCTCTCTCTCGTCCATCTCTCTCTCTCTCTAATCCTATCTATCTATCTATCTCGGCTCAGTCTATTCCTCCTCTCTCTCTCTCGTCGTCTCTCTCCTCGGATCCACTCTCCTCTCTGCTCTCACACTCGCTATCTCCTCTCTCCTCTCTCGTCATCTCTCTCTCTCTCTGAACTCTCACTCATCCTCTCAATCCTACCTCCACTCCTCTCTCTCTCTCCTCTCTCTTCTCCTCTCTCCTCTTCACCTCTCTCTCTCTCCTCCACCACCTCACTATTCTCACACCTCTCGCTTCTCTCAATCTCCTCAGTCTCATCAATCTCACCACACAACCCTCACCCACAATCACACCCAAATGACGATAAAACTCCTTCTCTCTCTCCACAAATCACACAAATAAACCACACATCTCTAATCCTATCACTCTCACACTTTCTCAATCACGGACTCTCGCCATAGGAAGAAAAATAATCTCTCTCTCTATCTCCTCTCCTCTCCTAACTCTCCCTCTCTCTCTTATCACTCCTCCCCCCCTCGTCCGTCTTTTCTCTCATTTTCTCCCTCCATCTCCTCACTCTCTCTCATCATCTCTCTCTGTCTCGTCCAAAATCTCTCATCTTCTCCCTCTCTAATACCTCTCTCCTCTTAAACTCTCTCTCTCTCTCTTTCTTCCTCTCTTCTTTTTCACTCCTTTCTTCTCAATAATGCTCTCATCTCTCATCCATCTCTACTCTCTCTCGTTCTCATCTCATCTCTCCCTCTCTCTCCCTCTCTCGTCGCCTCTCTCTCTCTATCGTCGTCATCTCTCTAACGTCCTCCTCCCCCACGTCTCATGTCGCTCGATCTCTCCTTATTTCTCTCCCCCTCTTTCATCCTCGTCCCTATCTTTCATCTCGTCAATCTCGTCTAGACATTTCTCTCTCCACTCTCCCTCTCTCCCTCTCTCCCGCTCTCTCCTCTCTAAATCTCCTCTCTCTCTCAAGTAGTCTCTCTCCTCTCATATCTCGCCGACCTCACTCACACTCACTCTCTATCAACCTCTCACTTCTCTATCTCTCCTCTCTCCTCTCATTTCTCTCTCCCTCTCTCTCTCTCGTCTCCGATCTCTCCATCCTCTCTCTCCTCTCACATCTCTCTTCTTCGTTCTCTCGTACTCTCATCTCTTCTCTCTCTTCTTTCACAGTCGCCTATCTCTCTCTTTTTCTCTCTCTCTCATACCCTCTCATCAACTCACCTCTCGTGTCATCATCCCTCCGTTCATCTACTCTCCTCCTCATCTCTCTCTCCTCCTTCATCCTCGTCTCCATCTCTCAGTCATCTTCTCTCGTCACGTCTCCCTCCATCACTTTGCTCGGGAGAAGCACTTCCCCCTCCCCTTTCCCAATCACATCTCCGCATCTTTCTCCTCTCTCTCTCTCTTTCTCTCCCTTTCCTCTTCTCTCTCCCCCCTCTCTATCGATCTATCTATCTATCTAATCATCCTCGCTCTCTATCTCTCTCAATCATCCTCTCTCCTCAAAAATCTCTCTCACTCTCATCCTCCCTCTCCCATCTCTCTCTCTCTCTCTCTCCTTCTCTCTCATCTCGTCACTCCTCTCTCTTCCAACTCCTCATCTACCTCTACAAACGTCTCATCGTCATTCTCTC
>NC_061831.1:20543168-20545668 GCF_019202785.1 Penaeus chinensis
AAACAGTTTTCGATATAATCTTTACGTTGAAGATCATATTTCTGAGAGACACATATGTATATGAATAAATAAATCTATATCAAGAAAGACAAAATAGTTCAACAGTTCTTACGTGGAAATTGCAGGCACGGATGAACAACTTACAACTGCGTTATTAATTGTTTCATAACCAATGCGATTACCACTATTATTTCATTACCACCATTATTGCCATTACCATCATCCCCATCATTCTCGTTATCATCATCCCCCCCTTCCCCCCGCCCTCCTCCCGGCTTCAATAACCCCCTCCTGCCCTCAGGTGACGTCTTCGAGAACTACTGCTGGGCCGACGACCTCATGAACATCTGCCGCGGTTTCTACGCCGTCACCATCCTGCTCACGTTCCCGATCGAGTGCTTCGTGGCCAGGGACGTTCTCGAGACGGCGTTCTTCCAGGACTACCAACCGCAGCCGTTCTTCCGCCACGCCGTTCTCTCGGTCCTCATCGCCCTGCTGTGCATGCTGCTCTCGTTCGCGACGGACTGCCTCGGCATCGTGCTCGAGCTGAACGTAAGGCGACGGTCGACGCTCTTTTGTTTTAGCTTATTTTGTTTTGTATTTTGCTTAGTTTTTTTTTTCTTTCTACTGTGTGCTATTACTTTGCCCTTTACGTGTTTATTATTGGAACCTGTTGAAATATCTTTTCCGTTTGTATCAGAGTTTATGCCTTCACCTTGATACGGTTTGGTATACTCCGGCCAGCCAATCAGAGCGCGATATTTTTCAGATATATTCTATGTAGTCTCACATTTTATATTTTCATTAGCTACGAATCGCATCGTAAAAATATAGTAAAAGTGGATAAAAGCTTTTTAGCAGTATATCAAATACATGTTAATTTTACATGGGTAAAATTTGAAGTCAATCATAATGGAACGAGATGGTAAGAATTTCCAATGTATCCGAGTCATATGACGTGGTATTGACTTCGGTGGAATGAATGTCTTCAAAATCATTCTGTATGTCTGTGATAAAACCTTACTGCCTTAAAAACATCAAAGAAATTGCATTTTATCTTGATTCGATGATATAATTCAACCAATAAATCAAGTAAATGTCTGTGATCAATGGAATTACCCAGTTCTCTGATTTGGACATGGATCTCACTCGCGGTGAATACGATAAGGTGCAAATCTCATGCAACAATGTATGTAATAAAGAAATAGACTAAATCTGAGAAAAACATTTAAACTTTCCACAGCCTTGCGAAGCGAAGATCAGTGTGTATGAAAATATAAGTTGCCGAGTAGTCAGATACTGTTTTCCATTTTATGTGAAGTTTCCAGTGTTTTCCTTGTAATCAAAATTCTTAAATGCATATTAAGGACTTTAATGGTTTTATGTTGAAAAAATAGCAGTTTTCTCATAACTTTGTATGACAGTACAAACTTAGATAATATCGTGTTTTGAAGCGACCGTGATACAACTTGAAACAATATATCAAAGTTTTCGGTGTATCAGGAAGCTACAAAAAAGGCCTGAAGTGTTTATCAGTTAATTATTGTTAGCCTGTCTTTCTTACTTTTTCATCGTGGTTACTAAAGTGTTTCGTTATTGCTTTTGGTACTAAATCATTCTTACCTTTCACTGTAGGATCCCACACACTATACTCTACACCATTATCAGTATCAATTTTGGTCGATATTAACAAAAGCAACGTCTGTCACTCAAGTTATCATTCCGAGTGCACCGAAAATATTTGCTGTTTTCGAAAAGTCTCTCTGAATCACACCAGTTTAGTATTTCAGATGAGATTTTTTGGTATTATGATGTCACAGATATCTTAGATTTCCAGATATCAGAAGTTTAGGTGTGATATACCCAGTTATCACAGTAGATGCAGCGCACAAATGCTTAAATCCTCAGATATCACAGATGTCTAAGTGTTCTGTTGTTAAATCCTTAGGTATCACAGAAGTTTACGTGTTCAGTTTTTAGATATCTCAGAAGTCTATTTGTTCAGGTGTTTAAGTCTTCAGATATCACAAGTTTAAGTGTTCAGATTTTTAGTATCGAGACATCATAGATTTTTAAATCCTCAGATATCACAGATGTTTAAGTGTTCAGATGTTTAGATATTCAGATACCACATAAGTCTATGTCTTCAAGTGTTGTTTAAGTTTTCAGACATAACAAGTGTTTAAGTGGTCATATATTTAGATCCTCAGATATCACAGAAGTTTGAGTGTTTAGATGTTTAACCCAGATATACCTATTCTAAGTGTTCAGGTGTTTAGATTTTCAGATATCACGTTTAAGTGTTCAGACGTTTAGATATTCAGATATCACAGAAGTCTAAATCGCAAACGCAAAGTTTAACTCTTAGATGTTTTCGTCCTCAAATTACCACACATTTTAGGGCGGTGGATATTATCGATGTGGGCTACAGTTTTCAAATATGCTTAGTCATCTTTTATCACTGTACAAGTGTTTAAGTCCACAAATACTTCACACTATA
>NC_061831.1:20560668-20568168 GCF_019202785.1 Penaeus chinensis
GCCCAACTATGTCAGTCGCTAGGCGTTAGTTATCGGCATTATGTCTAGCTTTAAATGAAAAAGTTGCCCCTGCCAACAATGAGCCGACTACTCGTTACAAGACGCACAAAACCTTCCAGTTTCGGATGTTATTCCCCGCCAAAAGAACTTGCTCTGAATCATCGTTTTCTCAATACCCATGAGAGAATCATTACGTGCACTTTTCATCACGCATTCCGATTCCTAACAGGAACTATGAGCTGTTTATGTATTTGGATGCCACTCCAAACTCTAAGATACAACACTCATTTCTTTACAACAAATGTGTAAATTTCCCCCGAATATTTAGTGTCTTCGTGACTAAATATAAGCACGAATTAGGTCAAATGTTTTATCCTTTTTATTGCTGGCTAAAACCCTTACTTTTAAAGACCTCAGTTACTTTTGATACTTTAGTTGTGATCTTATTTTTCCTCGTAATCGTAGCCCTCTGGTATAGCCCCTTCCTCCACAGGTTCATCATTATCCCTCACCATCAGTTTGACCACTGATTAAATAGTACACAGGGTTCGGTAAACAAGCTGTTAAAGCGTTGCCTACGAAGAATGATCTGTAAAAATACACACATACTTCTAGGTGGTTATATATTAACTTATATGCCGTTTCAATTCTTAAGATCCTTCCAGTGTATTCAGACTTCGCAACTAATTTATCTTTGACAAGAATAGTCGTACAAACCTGATCTCTCAAGACATTACCTTCGACATCAACTCTTAGTTTTTGTTGCATTTAGTAACTGTTTCCTCAGATTTCCCTCGGAAACCTTAGCTCGTGACTTTAAATGCCCATGTTGTTTGCTCCGTTTTTTTTTTTTTTTTTTTTTTTTTTGGGGGGGGGGGGGGGGTAACGTGAGTTTTGATAACAATTCCTCAGGGTGTTTAATCGACTAATCAAGGGTTTGAATGTCATGTTCTTTTAGAAACAGAATCATATTCTTCCACACATTTCATAAATGTTCTGCGCTAAATGTCTCCACAACCAGCTGATTCGTTCCACCTTTTCATGATATTCTGTTCCAACTTATAATGAGGTCTCGCCAATGGAAAACTTTTGTACCTTTCTGATAATTGTAGCTTAATTGTCAATATGTCTTAGGACCAGCGCAATTGGTAGTAGTAGTTGTGTTTGTAGGAGTAAGAAAATATATATATATATATTTATTTTTATACATATACATAAACTTTTTACAATTTACTTCGTTAGACAAATGGATACACATAATACACACCAAAATTAACGTAAATGTGATTCACTTTCAAAGCAAATTATTTCTAATCACCTACTTTTTCTGTCGAATATATTTAATCCAAGAGTGAATTTTTGTCCAAGTCGCAACAACGGCTATCACGAAATATAGTCTAGCATAGCAGCCACAAGTATTCGCTCCTGCAAGAGTGTAATTAAACAATATAAATATGCCACTCAAAACATAATAATTCCCAATACGCAAAGGCACATATATACATGTATAGATCCATACATACATATATATAGACATATTCATATATATACATATGTGTGTATATAGATGTATATACACATTACTCAGTTGCTAAGACATACCTAAGGAGGTCAAATATGTTACTATGGATTCACAGCTCGGCTCTAATCAAAGTGGATATATGTATATATGCAAAAGAGAGAGAGAGTGTGTGTGTGTGTGTGTCTGGGTGTGTGTGCATATATATATAAATATATATATATATATATATATATATATATATATATATATATATATATATATATAACATATATATATACATAACATATATATATAAATATATATATATATAAATAAATATATATATATATAAATATATATGTACGTGTGTGTAAAATATATATATATATATATATATATAATATAATATATATGTGTGTGTTTGTGTGTGTGTGTGTGTAAAAATAGGACAATTATATTCATCCATATTCGCGCCATTACCAATGCGGTGTTTGACAGACTAGTTGACTGGGTCTTTATACTGGGTTGGCTGGAGGAGTAGTTGTTTAGGTAATCATTGTTGGTGATTCTCAGCCCATCATATCTACGAGAGACTCACCCACTACCTTAGGTTTGACTAACCCAACATATGCGATGTGTGTGTGTGTGTGTGTGTGTGTGTGTGTGTGTGTGTGTGTGTGTGTGTGTGTGTGTGTGTGTGTGCATGAATACAAAACACATTCGCATTCGGGCGATTTGTACACACATACACACACTGTAAAAGGGTGTAAGATCCTCTAAACATTGGTTAGCAGGGGTAGTCATAGTTATTTAAACGGCTTGACTCTTTATTAACCCATTGCCGACGGGCACTGTGAGTTTGCTTGTTTATTTGTTTTAACACATAGATGGCTACACTTGTACTAAGTAACCAGTGAGCTAGTTATGAGTACTGCCTCACTTGTTCACTCTTTTTATTGATTTACGAAAATACTTTACGTTATCTTATTTTGCTGTTACTAATGTTTATAACATTATAGTAACCATAATGTTTATAATAACAATAACACCATCGATGCTTTCTTCTTTCTTCCTTTGTTGGATTTCTTGGCTATCAACCAGCGGCATGTGGCCAAGGTTATTAAGCCAATTGATCATATTTATTCTGTCAATCTATATAAGGTCATAAAGATTTGTCTCCCTTAGAAAAGTGATTACTTTACACCTGAGATCTGATGTTGTAAAATCTTTATTTGTTATTCGTAGGTAATTTTTGAGTGGTTGTCTATTGTTGGTGTATTTTGGGCATATTGTTAATAGGTGGTTTAAGGTGAGGATGGTGGTGCATTGAGGGCACTGTGGAGGAAAAGTTTTTTTCTATATAGGGAGTGAGGTGGGTAAATCTGGTGGCATTGACCCTGAGGCTGTGCCCCACACTTCAATTTTTGGCTTTATTTTGTCTATTTGTAGGTGTGTCCACTCACTTTGCAACAGATGTATTTTTGCTTTTATAAGAGACACAAAACTCCTGAGATCTGTACGAACTATGTTAATGTCCGGATCGCCAGTTGACCCGGCTAATTTGTCAGCCTGTTCATTGTCATGGATACCAGAGTGGCCTGGTACCCATATTAGCTTGATTGATTTGTTGGCACCGATATTACCCAGCAGTTCATTTTTAGTGGTTTCTAAAGAATTTAGTAGCTTTAAGTAAACTTAATGAGTCTGAAAAAATAACTATTCTATCGTGGGTCGTCGATAGTGCAAAATCAATGGCTTATCAATGGCAAGAAGTTCAGCAAGAAAGATCGATGTATGAGTTGGCAGTCTGACCATTTGTTCACTTTCAGTCGACCATACACCCGCACCCACACACTCATCTGTTTTGGAGCCGTATGAAAAAAGGGAGATGTTTAATAAGGATCTCTCTGAACCTCTGGTGTACCTCCACCTCCGGCGCCATGGCCTTGGCTGATGGAAGCCAGGCTTCCATGATAGAAAAATTGGGGGTTTCCCATGGCGCTATATTTGAATGAACCAGGGTATCGATGGTAGAGTGATCTATACCGCCTTTCTCGACGAGGTCGTGGAGTCGCGTGGCAAAGGACCTAGTGCCACTCGGGTCTCGAGCCTCCTTTGCGGCATAGGTCACTGCTAACTGGCCACGTCTGAGTCGGAGGGGAGGTACTCCTGACTCCACCTCCAGACGCTCGATCCGAGTACATTTTAGGGCTCCAACACACATGCAAACAAGCATTCTGCACAGTATCCAAACCTTTCAAACGTGCTTTCGATGCTGAACCATACACGATTGACCCATAATCTACTTTAAACCTAATCAGGGCTTTATATATCATTAGCAAAGACTCTTTATCGGCTCCCCATTTATTACCAGAAATGCACTTTAATAAATTTAGTGCTCTTTGACATTTATTCTTTAACTGACCAATGTGGTCTTTCCAATTGAGTCTACTATCAAATAGTAGACCAAGGAATTTAGCAGAATTTTGAATAGGTATTGGGTGGTTGTCTAGAGTTAGCCTGATGTTCGGCTGCCTCCTATGTGAAAAAAATACCCCAATACTTTTTCTTGTAGAAAAATTAAAACCCCACTGGAGGCCCCAGTTATGAATCATATCCAGTGCCAGTTGGATGCGATTTGCTGAGAATTCTGCATTATTGCTGGAATGCCATAATGCACAATCATCAGCGTACAGTGAGTATTTAAGATTCCGAGGAGGATCATTGATCATACATAGAAATAATGTCAACGCAATTGGGCGGTAGGAGATGGCAGATCTGGGATTACCCCCTCCTTTCAATATGGGAATGATGTGGGCGAAGTGCCATGAGTTTGGAAAAGTGTGGCTTTTCCAAATTTCGTTGTACACTTCTAGCAACTTAATCATGGCATCATGATTAAGATGATTGATCATCTCATATCGAATCTCATCGGGGCCTGGTGGATGTTCCTCTACAGGCTTCTAGGGCTCGGACAAGCTCATCCATTGTTAGATCTTTATTGTAATTAAAGTCATCTCCTGTGGCAAAGTGAATAGGTTGCAGCTCAGCCGCTTCCTTGATGGTCAGGAATGCGGGATGGTAATTTGCTGAGCAACTTGTATGAGAGAACTGCCTAGCGAGTGCATTAGCAATGTCTCTAGCCGAATTGAAATGATTAAACTCGTGAATGATGTTGTTAATTTTGAAAGATTTTTTTACTTATTGATTTTATTGGCAGTGGACCAAACCTCTGATATTTTGGTATTGCTGTTAATTGTAGAGACAAAGCTCCGCGAGGAGTCTTTTTCCTTGTCGTATTACTCTACGAGCCCTAGCTATTGCTTGTTTGTAGTTGCAAAAGTTCTCTGTAGGCCTTATTGCGTCGGCACAGCGCCCTGCGGCAATCTGGTGTCCATCATGGAACTCTATGCTTAACGATATCTGTCGAAGTTTTAGGAATGGATAGCAATGCTGCTTCTATAATCGAATTCTGAATATTGTTTACTTTATCATCAATTGTTTCTCCAATAAGTTTGAGCTTAACGCTCCTTGTGAAGGCGACCCAGTCTGCTCTATTTGCGTTAAATTTAGGTGCTGAAGGCGTTCTCACTGTGTCGCATGAATATTCAATCAAAATAGGAAGATGATCGCTTCCCAACGAGTCGTCAATGGTGTGCCACAGACACTTGGCTGTTATTGATGAAGAGACCAGTGATGTGTCAATAAAGCTCAAATTACCGGTATTATCGTCCACCCGCGTCGGACTACCATCGTTCAGAAAGACCAGATCAGAATCATTTATCAACTTAACTACTTGCTCACCTCTACCATATCCACCCACAGGGAGCCCCATAACGTATGATGAGCATTGAAATCACCTATAATGACTTTCTTTTGTGGCAGACTATCCTGAAAAGCAAAGAGCTCATCAAAGATTATCACATTATCAGGTGGACAATAAACTGAACATATAGTCAGATACGTGCCATTATTTTTACTTTGCATGCGACAAACTCCAAAGTGGAATCAATAGTCACTTCAGTAAAAGAGAGGCTTTGGTGGATGTACATGGCGACTCCGCCTCCACCCCTGCCCTCACGATCCTTCCGACATAAATGGTAGTTCCTCGGCGAAACGACCTCATCAGGGAGGAGGTGTGTTAAGTGCGTTTCTTGGAGAACTATAATATCGGGAACATAGGACGAGGCTAATAATTTAAGGTCATTTACTTTAGATCTAAGACTTAGACAGTTCCATTGTATAATAGTTGACGCGAAGATTACGTGTTATAGGGTTTGGAAGTGCCTTTTCCGCAAGTTTTAATTTTTTTTCATGGGAGGGAGGCGCCTCCTCTCCCTCGCTTCCCGGGGATGGTTTGGAGACAGAAGCCTCTATGTCCTGCACTTCTTGACAGATTGCGATCTTCTCCTCTCTCGAGAAACCGATCGCGAGCCAAGCGAAGTCCTCTCAGCCCGGACGGGGAGGTGCGATCCGGATTGTGATTCGGTATCAGCCTCCTTAGGATGTTTATGCTGGGTTGACGCAGCCATTTGATCGCCCAATTTCGTCAACTGCTATATTTTAATGTTTAATTCTTTAACGGTTTGTTTGACTTTAGCAATTTCTTTATCCTTAGCAGCAAACTGTTGGCTGACATTACTTGCACTAGGGGTGATGTTAGTTACTGCTGCAGCATAGGAAGTATCGGGTTTGTGTGTCAAACTTTCCACTTTCCTCTTAGCTTCAGTATAACTAACTTCATGCTTTCTATTATATGCTAATGCCTCAGCCTTATTCTTCCGGATACTGCACTCAGCAGATCCTGACTGATGGGGACCTCCACAGTAATCACATTTGGAAATCTGACTAGTACATGTGATGGTGTCATGGGCTTCAGCACATTTACGGCAAACAAATTTACTTGAGTCTTTATCAATACATCTTTTTGAGGTGTGTCCGAATTTTTGGCATCTATTACAATGCATTGGCTTTTGGATGTAAGGTCTTACTTGGACACGTCATATCCAACATTGACATACTCAGGGATTTTATTTAAAGCAAAGGTCAAAAAACACAGTCCAGTTTTCGTTTGCACATTCCCATCCTTCTTGGTCATACAATGAACGTCCACTACGTCTTGGTCCTTCATGCTCTCGAGAATTTAACTTTCTCCATCGTCCTCAAATCCCTGTGAAAGATTACTCCCTTACAGGTATTTGGGCCAATAGGAATAGTTACTTTAACTCGGAGATCATGAATTTGCGTTAGCTTCAGTAAATTCTTAATCTGGGAGTTATATTGTACTTTAACAAGGAGGCTTCCATCTCGCATTTTTTTTACAAAATTAAAATCGCCATCCACTTGACCATCAAGGACCTTTTTTATGATAAAGGGGATCACGTTCAAAACCGATTGATTTTCATTCACCCATTCACCGGTGGGGATTTTGAAAAGTGGTCTTCCCTTTTTGTCATAAGTCGAATTCGTCTAAGAGTGGTCATGAGTCGCCCCTCCTCTTTGAGGAGGAGAAGGGGTAGCCGGGGTATCATTCATCATGGGTATCGGACCAGGTCCGACCCCTTGGCTCAAAGGCGTAGTCCTGAAAAAACTCTTAACTTTTGGTATCAACCTAACAGCAATAGCTAAGAGAGTAAGGCAGTTTTCCGTCCTCTACTCCCCCAGTAAAACCCAAGTTGCGTTTCCAGTACCACAGAGGGATCGAGTTATGTGGACGACACTTCCTTACCGCCGAACTTGCCTAGGCGAAGGACGGTAATTCAATGCTCACCCCCCAAGCGAATACGGGAGTTCACGAGGAACTCCGGTAAGCTTAGGAAAGTAACATTAAGGGGAAAAGAATTCAGAATAAAAGGAATAAAGCGCCCAAAGGACGCCCCAGTTTACTGGGCCTCCCTACCCAGGATAGCTACCCTAGTGTAGAAGAGAGCTGCGGGTCTGAAGTGGGGTGCTGACTACGCCTACTGTAGCTTCGTGTCACCTGTAAAAACAAGAGCAGT
>NC_061831.1:20628535-20633535 GCF_019202785.1 Penaeus chinensis
CTTCATTATCATATGATAATAATTGTGAAAGTGAGCATTTTATTTTTCAAGATATAAACATATATTTTTAGTCCTATTCCCTTTTGCTTGTTCGTAACATATCTCTTAGTTCAGCAGCAACCACATAACGCTTTGTGAGGATTTATTGGTGATATAGATCAGTTCCTTGTCTTTTTTTTCCGCCCAGACTAAAAAACGATATAAAGCACTTTCAAAAAAATATGATTATTAATTTACTTCTTTCATGACAGGATTTTTGTTGGAAAATCAACAGGAGTCGTCTAATGTATGACATGAAATTTACAAGGAAAATATGGAAACATTCAGTAATAGAAAATAGATTCTAATGGGGTAGGTTTTTAACCGGCTCTTCACACACACACACACACACACACACACACAAACACACACACACACACACACACACACACACACACACACACACACACACACACACACACACACAAACACGCACACACACACACACACAGGAGTCGTATTACAAGTGAACCAGAATGCTACTCAAACTTTATGTTAAATTACACAGGACGTGTATTTCATGTGGTCTAGCAGGAAAAGCTCCTATAAAAAAAATATCTTTCAAGGTGTGATCATGGATTGTTTTTTTTTATTTCTCTTTCTTAGTGTATCACAACATTTCTATATAAAGCAGTATCTCAGTAACGGATCGCGTATGGGTTGAAAAAAAAACTTCGGTTGCGCTACTAAAACGGCCTTAAAAAGACCTTTAGATTCCTAATTTGTTGTTGCTCTCCTGCAAAAGGAACCACATTGAAGTGGTAGAGAAACTTGAGCTCCCTGCCGTTGAGGTGGCCTCCCCCAACGACTGGCTCACCGGAGAGGGATGACCAAACCCAAATGATTCCTACCAAAGATGCTTATCCTGTAGCTGGGATTGCATCCCCCCTGACGTCTCCCATGGGGGTTTCACCTACCCACGTGTTTGCCGTGAGTGGTACCGTCGTTCAGTGTGGAGACGAGAGTCATGAAGGTTGGGCGATGGCATGCAGCTAGCAACACGCCTATTTGAACCCTCCTTCCCGCAAAACTGGTGGCTTGATTCTGCCCCAGTCAGGTCAATCAGCTGGTCTGCTTCGTTGGCCTAAGGTAAGTCCAGTGAGATCCGCTGATACGAGACAGTGGCTGCATATACCATCACCCCTGTAGCTGTTAGACAGTGAGCTCTAACATCCAGCTTCCCCTTGTTGGACTCCATGGTGAGTGGGAGCGTGAGAGGGTGAAGGAAGCGCTATAGCATATGGCAACCAAAAAAAAAAAAAAAAACACGATTTAACACAAAAGAAGATGACCCATGCAAGAAATCGCCCATGGCAGCCACTTTGAAAACATTCAAGGCTTCTAGTGGCACGAAAAGAGCACAGACTGACTCTCCTTGACATTCTGCTAAATGGACATGGCAAAGAAACCATCGCAAAGACAAAACATGTCAGATCGTCCAACAGATGGACTCTCGGGCTGGCCCCTAAAGGCCTGCACCCTCAGACGTCTTCCCTAATGGGATCCCAAGCTGAAGACTCCAAACCAGCCGCTCCCACGCCCAAAGCCCCGAATCGATGCCGAAGGGACGATCCGACCTGGGACGGACACAGGCTCTGAGGGAGAGTCTGGACCCCTTAGGCGTTTCCCACACTTCAAGGTTTCCTGTAAACCTGACGGGTTCGACAATGTCTACCAGTTGGTCAGAGCATTGGAAATGCAGAGGTAAATCCAAGTTGCCAGAGATCAGGGCATGATCATTGTCCCTAAAGACCAAGCTACCTTGAATTTTCAGCAGAAAACGAAAGAGCTTAATGATGGGAGGAAAGTGAGTATATTGCCACCGAATTCCGAAGATGGGAGAGTTATGATGGTTCGTTTTGGCTTCTCAGTTTCCTATGATGTGACAAAAGGTAAGACCCTAACCAGGCAAGTCCTGATTCCCTTGAAGGTACCCCCAAGCACCACCCTTGATTTTGAGCCACTTCGGTGCTTCACGTGCCAAAAATACATAACCACCAGGCTAGCCGCAAGGTCAAGTCCAAATATGGTGTTCGTAGCAAAGCACACAGCACTGAGTTGTGCGTAAGGCACATAAAGGAGGCCAAAGGGACTCAACAGCCAAATGTCCCAACTGTGTTAAGAGGCACTCATGTCTGGGGACAGAACAAACCAGCTCCTGCCCCACCTCAGAGTGAGACTTCCCTCCCTGCTCCAACCTTGGCTGAGCCCTCACAGGCTTCAAAGACTAAGAGAGGAGGAGAGGTATGCGCTCTATTTTTATTCATTTGATTATTAATCTTGGTTTCAAACCCTCCGTAAATATGCTTCGTTTCATATCCTAATTAAAAACCGGATATTTAGTTTCCTATTTTTGATGAATGGGGGAATTCCTTCTGTTAATATGAGTGATATTTTATTTGCTGTTCTTAATTATTCTTCATCATAAGGAAGGGGATGGGCGAAAGAGAAAGTGAGAGAGAGGGAGAGGGGGGGGTGAGTGGAAGTGAAGGAAAGAGAGAGTCTATGGTAATATCAGTAGTAGTGGTTGCACAGGAAACAGGAACATAGAATAGGTTTGCAACCTTGTTAATCAACGCTAAGGAGGTCAATCCTAATGAATTCCCTGATACCATAGCTTTTCATTATACTGATCAGTGATTGCGTGGCTCCTCTTTGGATGTTGTTAGTGCAAACTCCATGATGAAATACGAAAGTGTACAATCCAAAATGCTTTGCCAGAAAGTTAAAGTAGATCTAAACTCAATTGCCAACAGGAATACGAAAGAAAGACGGCCTACGCATCAAATGAGGCAAGAGTCGGTCCCTAAGAGTTCATGTATTCTCAAAACGAGGACAAAGACCCTTCTTCATATCCGACTTCGACACCCGCGTCTTCAAATCAGTGACTCCATGTTGTGAAATAATGATGAGACACTGGGAATATTCAGATAGAATTCACGGCAGTGTTATTGACAGAAGCAGAACAGATATTATTACCAATCGTAGTAAGAGTGGCAGTTTCAGCATAAGTAACAGTAGTATAACTAGCAACAACGGAAGAGGTAATAACAGTCACTGTGGCTCTCGGACATTTCTCGACTGCTGGTACGAAGTCGAGTAGATTCCCAAGATTTCGAACTTAAGTGTCTCAGGAATGAAAAGAGGGAAGCGATAAAAATTATGAGCAACAACAGAGACAGTGCTCGAAGAGAACGGCCCTCTGGGACACGTTCGTCACAGTATATGCAAGGGTTTAATAATGCAACGCCTAAAGAGAAATAGTCGTACTACTGCAAGATTAGGATGGATGGACATTATAAACCCTAACATAAGGCATGATAACAAAACCCTATAACTTCACAATCACATTTAACAGTTTAGATTGTCAGTCAAAATGAAATAGAGAGTAGCGTATAGCTTTAAGGGTAAGATTTCAAACCATTATATTTGGAAACGTAATTGTATTAGTAGCATCAATAGCAGCATCAACAACAGTAACAATAGCATTGGTAGTAATATCAAATGCAGTAGCAATATCTGTGTTAATAGCAGCAACAATGGAAGCAGTAGTAGGTATCACGCAGAGCAGTTTTTCTATTATAAATTTCTATGCAAAAAATCTTTCTATATTTCTTTGCGTCCATTTTATTTTCATGTATTTACCGCCATCTTCAGGTGACTTATGGATGCATTACAGTAAGGTATCAACATGAAGTTATAGTCATACCTTTCTCACCACCAAATGTTAAGCAATGTATACGCGTGTAAGAGAAACCATACAAGTCATGGCGTCTTAATCCAAAGGAATTATAATGGAATTATGGAATTACTTAAAGTTTTCGTTTAAAAAAAAAAATAAGGAAAACTGCGATGAATCTGATATTGACGGGGGTACAATCAGCTGACTTTTGTACCATATCGCTAGCCTTCATAAATAACATATCAATTAACGTTGTCGCGAGATGTTGATAACTATACCTCGCACAATGTTCCACTCATCTTAATGGAGAAGAAAGCAGCATTTGTTATAATCTATTTGATAAAATCCTTATCAAGTACGTGCGCTTGACTTCAATTTAGCAGATGTCAATGTTCATCTCCTTGTCCTACAGCAGTATAGTATTACAAAGTTAACGATGACGCTGTTCCTGGTAAGGTAACCACATCCTGTTTCTCTGTAAGCCGATCCGTCATACTTATAGTGTCAGGTTCAACGTATGATGTTTTAAAGTTTATGACAGGTTTAGCTCTCTGTGCCATACAGATCATAAATACACAAGTTGTGGTCGTCATTTTGCGGTGTTGCATATCCACCTGCTTGTCTGGTATGCCTGATTGCAATCCCACTCATAATTAATAATGAAACGAGTGTCAGGTGTCAGATGATCCTACCCCCGTACCTGACGCATGCCATACTAAGCAACTTTACTTAATATTCACTCGTAATGAAGATTTTTACTCGAAATATTTCCTAGTTATGTGAACTTTTGGAATTCATTCACTGTCTCACATACCTTTGGCAACGAAAATACTGCTCGTATTGCCTTGTCTTCTTCCCACAGCCGTGTTTTCTGTTTTGACATCTTTTTCGCTATTTATATACTTCGTTTTCTATTTTTTTTTTTGATTTACCGATTTATATTTTCAGCAGTATTAGATTGTCAATAAAAGTGAATAGGTATCTTTTATATTTGTTACAAAAGAGCTGAACGATAACAAATTTCTAAGCTACCTTAAGAACGCTTCAAGGAAATGTATATTACAGTATATATACGTTTACTAAAAAGGTAGAGGAAAGAAAAACATATCAGTGTTCTGTAACTACATTTCTTTGGTTGGGGGAAGGCTACGAGCTCGCGGTTCTTGGTCGATGAATTGGTTTCTCGGTTAATTGGTTTCTTGGTTGGGTAATTGGTTTCTTGGTTGGGTAATTGTTTTCTTGGTTAATTGGTGTCTTGGTTAATTGATTTCTTGGCTGG
>NC_061831.1:20641035-20643535 GCF_019202785.1 Penaeus chinensis
GATAATTTTGGATATATAAATGTATTTTTTTTATTTATCAGTAACTTGCACAGTCTTGATAGAAAATTTGAAGAAAGACAAGGAGATGACATTTTATATTTCAGAAATTACATGAGAAGTATGAAAGTGTAATCAATATTGATGTAAATTTATCTCTTGGTACCTACTGCTGTATATAATCACTTCATACTAATAAAACACAAGGGGCCAATATTCAGTGCACTTTCAAACAGCACATATATATGGCAAGATAGATGTTGGATCAGTACATGCAATCTACCAAATTGAAACTTGTTTATACTGCTTGGGCTGTATCGGTTTAGATTTATGAAATTACTATTTTAGAAATTAAAACTGGAGGTTATTGCAGTAGGCTAATGTTGGGATTACCTGGCTTATAATGATAGTAAACAATTTTATGTACATTGTTTCTGCTGGCCTGTTAGACACACCGTAGGTATGTTCTGTTGTAGTCTGCACAACTCTAATGTCTACTTTTGCTTGAAATACTTTTAGAGTTTCCTTGGCTACTCCAAGAGTTATTAGTTTTATAGTAATTGATGTGATAAAGTTAGAATTGTTTGTCATCGCTTTGCTTTCTGAGTATAATTTTGTATGATACTCTTAGTAGTGGTAATGACTTAACATTTGTGTTTGGTATACCTCAGCTAACAGGAACTCACTCCACTTACTAGCTGAAAGTCTGAAGCCTTTAGCATTCAGCCTCCCATATATGGGCATATACATTGCAACTCAATCCACCTACTAGCTGAAAGTCTGAAGCCTTTAGCATTCAGCCTCCCATATATGGGCATATACATTAGATTTTTTTATTGAAAGCAGGGTATCTTATTGGATATGTAAGTAAATAGATATACATATATGCATAAATGGCTTTATATTGACTTTTATTTTTGTATACAATTTGTAGTGTTTTCTTTCTCTTTTTGTTTCATTATTATTATTATTAGTAGTAGTAGTAGTAGTAGTAGTAGTAGTAGTAGTATTGATAATGAGAATAAAAGTAAGCAGTCCAAGTTATCCTGTGATAGCACAATTATCTTTATAGCTCATAGTAACTACATTTGCTGAACTTTGGATTTAGTTGAGAATGCACATCAGGCCAGTAAAAGAGTCAGTTTAAAAATAGTTAAAAATAGATCTTATTCTCCAAAGGGACTTTACATAGATATTGCATATAGCCACAACCATTGCCTGACTTTCAGGAATCGATCAGTCTTTTTATCTTCATATGTGTGATAGATATATATCTTTTTTCTCGTTTGCAATATTTTCCGAAGCTTATGTATATGCTGATTTTCTTTTTGTATAGTATTTCCCTTTTTTTCTTGGCCCATTATTTTCCTGTCTTATTTCATGTACAATATGTACCTATTATAGTTATTAGAACCAAGATTGTTGCTAATGAATAGATACTAAACGTAAATGAAAATTACCTTGAATTATAAAAATACAAGCACATAAAAATGAATAATAAAACAGCCACAATAAGAAGTGAAATTATATCATAACTTTTGACGTCATCAACAGTTCATCATTAGACAGATAAGTAATCTTAACCCATTCGCCCCGTATGGCAAGAATACATGCCATACCCAATGTAATGAAAGGTTATTTGTTGTAATTACACATAGATGGCTCTACAAGTGCTCAGTAACCAAGGAATCGGTTATAAGCCCTATGTATCTCACCTGTTTACCCCTTTCCTCGACTTTTGGAAAGGGTCTTTTGCATTATTTCATTGTCTTTAATGTTATCATAACATCAATAACAGTAATAACAGTATCGATATCAACCATATTTAAAAAAAAAACAAAAAAAAACATTTTCCCGCCAATTCAAGGAATGGGGAAATCAGATCGGTCACTAGGGCTACTGATAGACTCCTAACCGGCTGAGCACATGTCAAGCCATCTGTATTTAACAACATTCACATCCAGGGGGCAGAACATAAATCCAGGGCGAATGGGTTAATTCCTTTTTATCAGTATAACTTGTATGGTTCTTTAAGGAAGGAAGAGCTGGTTAGCAAATTTTAACCCATTTAGCCCAGATGCCACTTATTCTTGCTATGATAAACCAAGTCAACATACTTTGTGACAAGTATCCATGTACAAATTTTTTTGTCTAAGTGGCCGTTTGCTCGTTCATCTCTAACTGCTTAAAGTCTCTTTATAGCCTCATTTCCTTAAAACTTGTATGTGTTGCAGCCAAAATCAAAAAGAGAAGGAAAGATATATGCTTCCATGTTTCAATTTTTTTCGAGTGGCTGACTGCATTAGTTCATAGTGCAGAACATGGAATGACAAGAAAAACTTGTCATCATTGGGTTGACATGACTGGGTTTGCATGGTGAATTGATAGTAAGAATTTTACAATTTCATAAATTATAGAAATACTTTTTTTACCTTCTTATTGAACTTGTGATGAGTGTAATGAAAAAGAATCTCTCTTTCTTTCTTTCTTTCTTTCTCTCCCC
>NC_061831.1:20648535-20651035 GCF_019202785.1 Penaeus chinensis
CTTCTTTTTTTTCTTTTCTTTCTATCTTTCTTTTTCATGTTTATGTGTATATATAAAGTTATTTTATCATTTTTAAAGTAATAAGTACTACTCCTGCCCCCACGTCTTACTATCATTATCATTGTAAGCATCATAGATATTAACCATGGTATCAGTACCAGAATCAGATATTTACCATTATTTCCAGGTAAGTACAATGAGACAAGAAGTGAGCGACTTGGAAAAGAGCCTGGAGAACCGTCACACAGATGTCACAGATAAAGACCTGGTGCTGTCAGTTGACCAGTTGGATACCTGTCAACCAGTGAACATGCACGGGTACCTGTTCAAGCGAACCACAAATGCCTTTAAGACCTGGAATAGACGTTACTTCACGTTACAGAACAACCAGCTGGTGTACCGGAAACGATCAGGTTTGTGTTTTCTTTGTTAACTTCTTATTATTATTTTGTAAACCCTTTTCTCCGGTATTTTGTCCTTGTGCTTTCTTTTATTTTTAATATGTATCTCAATATTATTCAAGTTCAGGATGGTCTGTCTCTTGGAGAGCATGTCCCAAAGGCTTTGTGCTACTAAGCTGATCAAAATTTCCAAAGAAATTTATTGGGATATTTTTTTTATATATATATATATATATATATATATATATATATTTATATATATATATATATATATACATACATACATATTTATACATATATATATACATATATATAGATACACACACACACACACACACACACACATACACACACACACACACACACACACACACACACACACACACACACACACACACACACACACACACACACACACACACACACACACACACACACACACACACACACACACACACACACACACACACACACATACACATATATATATATAATATATATGTAAATATATGTGTGTATATATAATTATACATATGTATGTAGAAAAAAATATACATATACATAATTGTATACATGAATATTTGTGTGTATATATATAAATATATATACATACAAATATGTGTATGTGTGTGTGTATATATATATATATATATATATATATATATATATATATATATATACATACATATATATATACACATACATACCTACATATATATACATATTGTATTTTTATATATATTTATATATATGTGTGTGTATGTATATACATATATATGTATATATGTGTATATATATACACATATAAATATGTATAAAAATACAATATGTATATTTATATGTATATATAAGTAGGTATGTATGTGCATATATATATATATATATATATATATATATATATATATATATATATATATATATATGTATATATATATATATATATATATATATATACATATATACATATATATACACATATATATATACATATATATACATACATACATACATGTGTGTGTGTGTGTGTGTGTGTGTGTGTGTGTGTGTGTGTGTGTGTGTGTGTGTGTGTGTGTGTGTGTCTAAAATATATGATATATAATATATACACAAACACACACAAATGGTTGAATATGAGAGAATTCAAGTTATAGAACAAAATAGAAAGATTGAATAATCAACAGGAGTTTGTTTTGTTTTGTTTGTTTTTGTGTTTGCTCTTTTACTTTCTGAACTACAAAGGATCTGAGCATGTGAAGATCTGATATTCTTAAAGTATACCTTGAAGAGCATGGATTTAAATTTTATTTGCAACATTTTTTGCTGTAGTTGTCTGTGTTGTAACTAACTTTATACTTAGTATAGAACATGTTTTTGAGAATATAAACTTTCTCAAGCACCTTCTTATTTGTTTTCCAGAAAGATTTAATATCACTAGAGGTAGAGACCGCTAAAGATATGTTTGTACCAGTACTTTTATTATAAGTTGTATATAAGTATTGCTTCTGCTGTGTATTTTTTTTTTTTTTCTGGTATGATTTTGGATATTAATTGGTTTTAGAAATAAATTGAAAAGCTTAACACACCAGCTTATGATTTTTTTTGTTTACAGTTGATATTGTGAATGTCTTTTCTCCCTTTTTGGGGCTGTATTTAGTGTATCATATTTTCCTTTATAAGTCTCCGTTTATATATTTTTTGGGCTTCCAATTTTTTTTTTTTTTTTTTTTTTTCCTTTCTTCTTTTTCTTAATGTATATATTATTATTCTGATTACTATTTTTTCATCTGTTTTTTTCTTATTTTATTATTTTTATCATTATTCTTCCTCCTCATGTCTTCATCCTATTTTTTCTTGGCCCTTTTGTTAAACTTTTTCCTTTCCAACAGCATCTTATCTATTCCCTTTTTTACCTATTTTAGACCTCATATGATATATAATATGCTTTTGGAACAGCATTGTTAGAACAAAATTAGTCACTATTGATTGATTGATCAGGATTCTAGCCAAGAGAACATGTGAGAATTGTAATTTAAAGATGGAGTAAAACAAAATGTTACCCGGTTAAGGCATCTATCCGCATTAAAGGATATGAGGAATGT
>NC_061831.1:20663535-20666035 GCF_019202785.1 Penaeus chinensis
CAGTTTGCATCTTGCTTCATAACCTTTATATTTGTTTGTTTATTCAGTCTTGCCTTGTTCATCTTTGGCTCTACAACTATGTTTTAGTGTCTCCTGCACTACAGCCTAAAATATTTACTGCTGAAATTTGATTTGGCTCGACCCAAACCAATGACCTTTTGATTAATGAGTCCCTTCTTTTAACCACACCCACACCACCCTCTTAGATGTCACATGTTGCAAGCTGAGAGTGAAGAGAGCTATGACTCCTGGATCAGTGCACTTCAAAGGGGCATTGGCCAGGCCCTCCAGCTGGGTCAGCATGACAGAATTACCAACTCCACTCCAGATTCCTCTCCATACCCCCAAAAGGGATCCCAAGGCACCAACACACCAGGAGACTCTCCAGCTTCCTCATCACCCGCGACTACGCCCCAGGCACCCACGGCAAACAAGGCTATGTGAGAGGCAGTGTTTTTGTAACATCAGCTGTGAAATTGGATTACTGTTGTTAGTCTAAGTTTTTCAAAAAGCCTTTTTTTTTTTTTTTTTTTTTTTCTTTCTTTCTTTCTTTCTTTCTTTCTTTCTTTCTTTCTTTCTTTCTTTCTTTCTTTCTTTCTTTCTTTCTCTTTATTCCCACTTACATTATCTTGACTCATGTTTATATTGTATATATAAGCTATCTGTTTTGCTCCTCAAGGTTATGGCAGGAAATAATGAGGATTCCTGGAAATGACCTTTGTTGTGACTGCGGGGCTTCTAACCCGAAATGGGCATCAATCAACCTAGGAATAACTCTGTGTATTGGTAAGTTATTTATAGTTGGTGATGTTCAGTGGGCCTTTCTATAACCATGATTATAATAGAGATATATTTTACAGAAAATTTTTAAAATCGAGAAATCAAATCTAGTTAAATCACCTCTAATGTATTTCTTCCTTTGCAGAGTGTTCAGGGATTCACCGCAGCCTTGGGGTACATTACTCAAAAGTGCGGTCACTCACGTTAGATGCTTGGGAGCCTGAAGTGATAAAAGTGATGATAGAACTAGGTAATTCAGTCATCAATCAAATATACCTAGCCACATATGCGCCAGGAGGAGAAACTGGTCCACCATTTGCTGCGAAGCCGGATAGTATAAGGTAAGTTTGCTGCTGCTGTTTTTTTTTTTTTTTTCTTTTTCTTTTTCTTTTTTTTTCTTGCCATTCATGCAGAAAATATTTACTCTGGGGATCAAAAAGCAAAACTATAAGTATCGATTTTCCCCAGCTGACAATAAGATTAGGTTCTTAAAAAAATCACATGTCAAAATTACTATATTGTGCTTAGGTGGCCAGCTTTTTGTGATATATCTGATTTTACCTCAGTTTCACTACAATTCTAGTCATAGCACCTTATTTTGTCTATTTACTTTATCTCATAGTTTGTACATATCCGTGTAACCTATCATGTCCTTTTGTATTGGCTTATTTCAATAAATTTTATACCTACAATTAATAAAGGAAACTGGTAAATCTAGCATTAAGAAAATCTCGGTGAAAGGTGATTTCTTGTATTTTTACAACTAAGAATAGAACTAGTTTGAGACATGTAATCTTTTGCCCCAAAGGTCAGTGCGTGAAGAATGGGTGAAAGCAAAGTATGTTGAACGGAAGTTTGTAAAACCACTTCCTTTGGCTTCCTCTGCCTCCACATACTCACTTCCAGCTCCAAA
The DNA here is from genome assembly GCF_019202785.1 of Penaeus chinensis. NCBI lineage: Eukaryota > Metazoa > Arthropoda > Malacostraca > Decapoda > Penaeidae > Penaeus > Penaeus chinensis. The sequence goes on from NC_061831.1 coordinate 20,665,229, forward strand.
GTCTCAGGTATGTCTGTAACTTGTTTTATAATGATTTTGCACTAGTATAGCCTATTTTATGCAGTCATTGAAATCTCACGTTCTGCTTTCTCCACAGTTGCCTAGTAAGAAATCATGGAGCATTCCAAGAAAGAGGCGTCGCAACAAGAGAAGGAGTATCGGAAGTTCAACCCCAAGCAAGGGGTCCAGCGCTTCTAGTCAACAAGATCAAACGTCTACCCAAGAAGAATCTCAAACCATTACTCAGTCTAAGTCTTTGTACGTTCCCAGGTTATTTCCTCTGCATGAATCTGGTAGAGATTTGTTTTATCATATAGTCATTGTACAAGCGACTTTTGTCATTACATTGGAACACTAAGTGAGATAATTGCTGACTCCCACAGGCCCACAACCCCAGCAGGCGAGACACCTTCTCCAGGGGAAGTCTTGCTTCTTGATGTAGACATATCTTGCATCCATCGAGACTCAGTGGAATTACAGGATCTCTCCCTCTTAAGTGATGACAACTCAACAGATGGAGAAGATGCAGATGGCCATGGTACTTTTACTTTCCTTTCCTATCATTTTGTGTGTGTGGGTGGGTGAAATTGGAAGAGGATTCAGGGTAGAGAAAATCACATTTATTTGATATACCTTAGTCACATCATTGATTGTTATTCTCATCTTTCATTGTCTATTTACTTTATCTTCACTTTTTTTCCTATTTAGAATGTTATCTTATATACTTTAATATTTTCCTTTATAATAGTTTGTCTGATGCCGCAAGGCATGGCCCGGCAGAAACAGGTTAATACCTATTGCCCATAG
>NC_061831.1:20671035-20676035 GCF_019202785.1 Penaeus chinensis
TTGTAGATAATAGTGTGGGTTGTAAAGGAAAAAGTAAAGGATCTTCAAGGTGAAACAACTGATATTGTCATAAAGGTGAATGTAGGAAATTCCCTAATGTATATTTATATTTCTCTTATCATTAAAGTAGTTAAGTTTATTTTTTAAGTACTGAAATATTTCATATAATATGGACAGATCTCAAGAGTTAATTTTTGTGTGTTTTATTTAATTCTCAAAATCATAGATTGCAGGTTCTTTTTTTTTTTTTTCTTTCTTTGTTTCTTTCTTTCTTTTTATAGTTCTCCTTATCTCATTCTCATCTACCAAATAAGAAAAGTAAATTAAGTTCCAGTGATACCCTTGCTTTTGACAGCTGGGAGTGAAATAAGTGTCTTTTTGTACATACTCAATCTATCTCTGGGTATAAAACAAAGAAAAAAGTCCCAGATTGCTAAGCTCAAAGGTGTTTAATTCATCTCAGTGGACTAGGTCCACCAGGCACCAAAGATATATAGATATATCTAAAATTATATTTATGATAGTTTTTAGGCTCTGGTGTGTATACCTTAAGGAAACACAATGCCTGTAACTCTTGTGAGAGTAGAATAGTGGTCTTCTATGTTCATGAAACACATTGCTTATGTAATTGTTTGTAATTTTGTTGTATTTTGTGATGTTTCTTGTGATGGTTTTCAGTGTATTAGTCTATTTTTCCTCTGGATATGAAGTTAAGAATTTTTCACAACAAATTGATGGTTCTCATGTTTTGGTATATTACTGGGAGTAAACAAACATGGTGAATATTGTACAGATTATTGTATCTGATCATATGGTTTGTGGGCATTTTGTCAGGATGTTATTCACTTTGTCAGTTGGAGGATAAGCAATTTGTGTTTTAAGATTTATTGCCTTTTAAACTTGCATGTCATCATTTGTTTCCTGGCTTCAACTTCTGGGAAAAGTATGTAGATCTAGTGTGATTGCAAGATATTGAAGTACTGATTTTAAAGTAAATGATTGACATAATGACTAGTTTACCAGCAGAGGAAATGCTAATGTAATAATAAATCATGTGCTTCTTTTGATAGTAAGGTAATTAACATTTTAATAGGATTATTCTGTTATAGTACACTATATATTTGTGCCTCTGATATTATGTATTAGGCAGTAATTAAGAAGTAACTGCACATGAGTGATCAATCAAAACTGTACCACTGTTCCTCCTAATGCTTGGGCTTATGTGCATTATGAAGTATGAGTGTAGGTTGAGACAAAAATGTAATATGTATGTTTAAAAGGGAAACAGAACTTGCATAAATGATGTATGGAAGTGAATAGATGCCTGTATGATTGCTAACTAATTTTAAGTAACAACTAGTTACTTATTAATATTCACTCTCTACTTTATAGGGAAACTATAGCATTGATTAATCATTATTGACAATTTAGTTAATAGTATCATGACAGTACATTACAATAGTGCTTTTTGAATTTAAGTATTTTGAAAACATGCTTGCTGACACACCAGTGCCAAAACATAATGTACATATACACTACTTTATATTCCTTTTACTCATAGCAAAGTTTTCTCTTAAATAACTCATGCAAAAGTGATAAGTGATAGCAATAGTGATATGCATATTGGTAATATTTTTTCATTATGCTGATCCTTTCTGAAGCTATGAAGTAGATGCACAACTGTAGCAAGGCAAAGATGGAGTCATAATATTTTATTAAAATCCAGGAGGATCTGCATTATCCAGTGCTTTAAAAGGTGGCTTTTTGCAAGACAGTGTTTTGATTGTTAAGCTTCCGTGTGTTGTTGCAGTGCCTAATGCCCACATTTTATGAAGGCTGTGCTGAGTGACAGATATTAAGACTGTACAAGTAATTACTAAAGTGATTTTTTATTCCTGTAATCAAATGAAGTTGGGTATACCATCTTCACATCAAACTAGACAAGGTCAGAAGGCCCTTCAGCTGGTGTTTGAAGCATTGATGTGAATTCTTTGATTTGCTTACTGTTTTTCCAGTTTTCTAATGCATAGGCATAGGCTGATGTTAAACATAGATTAGTTTATGCGTACACCTCAGATTTAGTCTTTTCTGTGTGGGAAAGTGATACACTGCTGTTTATGCGTGGACAACAAGAGGAATTATGTATTAGTATTACATTAGAATCTGACTTTAATACAGAATAGTCTAATTTTCTTGTTTGAATGCTTTATTTATGTAATATTTAAAAGCAAAAATTATCTTGGTATAGTGGTGAGGTATACAGTAACAAGAATGTTTTATTTTTACTCATTATGGATATGGATGCTACCGAATGTTTGTCTCTCTATATGTTTTTGTATGTTCAAGACACACAAACAGAATTATACATGCACACGCCACCACAGATTGTTTCTTGCTCTTACTCTCAATGTTTTGTTCTCCCTTTCCTATTCTTTTTCTGTTTGTGTGTGCTTGCATGTCTGTGAAATGGTTTCATATAAGGTATAATCCTTGTAATTTCATTTCCATCTTCAAGCAATGATGGGTTTATAAGAAAAGTGGTTATTGCTTTCCCATATTTACATACGTATAGTATGTTTTAAATTTGTTTCAAAAGGTTTATATGATTTTGCCAGAAGTGAATAAAATTAAACTGTTAGATATTTCTTAGCTATGGAAGCTCGAGTTTTGTTTCTTACTCAAACCAGTTCATTAAAAAAAATATTCAATATTTTTTATGTATATAATGTACTTATGAAAATGCTTACAATTACATCTCAACAAAAGCTTTGTTATCAAGAGTACTTTTCTGTATTGAGAAACTTTTTTTAAGCATATTTTAGATAATGTGTCAAAACTATTTTAGATGTGTTTTATCTGAATAAAACCAAGGCAAGCATTTCCATCAAAAGTGTGTTTGTTTCAAGCCAAAATATTTTCCTGATGCAGATATCACAACATGTACAGGTATGTCTAGGGAGTAAAATGAAATCAAAGCTATTTAAGTCTTTTGAGTAAATAATGTAGTTCCAATTGGAAACCTACATAAATCAAGTGATAATTATAATAGTGCTTAAAAACTACTGTCACTGAGGGCAGGACTTCCAATAAAGTCATGTCTTCAGTAATCACTTTTTTTCTTCACCTTTTTACTTATTTTTGGTCATAATTTTTCAATTTTTCTATTACATTTTTCCTCAGTACTTAGTTTTGCTTTTATTCCTTCACTCTTGTACTTTCCATACTGTCAACTTTTCACTTAATGCCTAATTCAAGGCTCTTTTCCCCTTTCCTTCACTTGTTCAACTTTTTCTTCCCCCACTTTCATGGATTGTCACTTCTATTTGTGGCAGTAGTTTCCCATAGCAAGTTTCTTCAAATATTAATGGTTTAAGTAGTAAAACTGAGAAGAAATCAAATTACTGAAGATAAAAACTCTTTTTGTAAATAAAAGGTTATATGTTAAATTATTTTCAACTAAATCCAAGAAGTTCTATTACCTTTAGAAATACAATGACAAATGTCATCTAACCTGATTTTTTTCTATTTTATCTGCAGTACCATTGTGTCTGATAAAAAAGGAAATCAAGGTTTAGAAAATAGATAGTGTAGTGGAAATATGGGTTCATTGAGACTAAGTAGTAGTTTGTTCTTTCTTCTCTTTTGTTCTTAACCAATAACCAAAAATAAATATCCAATTCTGTCTAAACTGATCAATAAACTGAAATCTTCATACAAGACATTTTACAATAATCATTCAGTGGGGAGAAGGACCTACACATCATGGTCATTGAAAATAAGGCAACAAGGAGACTCGAAGTGTTCCTGTGTACATTTTGTTTTATTGATGAACATTTTGTTCCCACAGGTGGGACCTGCCAAGACCACACAACCGCACCGCTCTGCCCCCCCCACCCCACCCTTTACTCTGCTCATAACAGTCTATTCTCCTACAAAATCTTGCACACAAGGCCTGACCTTATTACCTAGGGGGTTCCCACCTGTTGTTTTTTGTATGTTAGTTCTTTTCTTTTATTGTTACTTTTATTTTAAACTATACTAACAAACACTTTTTATCACCTTAAATACTATCTTCTGTTAGACATCTTCACAATTGTTTCCAGTTTCTCACACAATACATTTAGTTCTAAGTTTGATGTTAAAGGGAACTTGCCTTGTCTTATATATTTATATATGTATATATACATATTTTAATGACTCCTTTAATTTTCTATGAAAGATATCTACATATCTGATAACTGTGACCTTGAGTTTTACTATGTTTACTGTAACATGGTTAACTATGTATTCATTTTACATTTGTTTTTGTTTTGTTTTTTATTCCAGTTTTGTTTGTTTAGTCTATTTTTGCCTTTCTTAATGCACTAATTCAGTTCATCTTTCAATTATCACCTCTGCCATCAACCACAATGGATGAAGTTTATATACGATTCTCTCTTCTAGTATTATCTGATTCGGTAGTAAATTATCAAGAACAAAAATAGGCTCCAGATTGTGATTGATGGCATGTTTGTAGGAACATTTCTAAGGCCAAAATTAACAGGCAGTTCATGAGCTATTTGATATATTGTACAATATTCCAATTGATGGCTATGAGCATAACTGGTTAATCACTACTGGCATCTCTTGAGCATTACATGAACAGTATTATTAAAATAAGTTAATACAGTTCTTAAAAGAATACAGTATTACCAAAAGACAGCTTTACAAATTAAACTTCTTCCTCCAGATATTTCTGAGGTAGATTTCCTTCCCGTGAAATACAAATAAATAAACACCCTACAGCCTGGTGGCATATTGGAGCCATTGTATGCCAGTTGAGCATCATGGAGTTACCCTTTTTAACAAAAATAATACTTTATAGCGATACTGTAATGCTTGTGGAAATGTGTCACGTACAATTTTTAAAGTTTTTTATTTTTATTTTCTTTCCTTTTTTTTTTTTTCTTACTACCAATGAGGAGGATGCAATCTATTTTCCTTCAACACTTTAGCAAACT
>NC_061831.1:20703535-20711035 GCF_019202785.1 Penaeus chinensis
TCAAACAATTCAAGGCAAGCTTATTTTCAAACAATCCATAGTAGAGAATATGACTTGTTGGAACTGTGATGGTTGAGATTAGATAGTTTTACATGTCCTTAAATCTGTCATATTCTGAAGAATTGTCATGTTTTGTTTTTAAAATATCTTTCCACCGTAAAAGAAAATTTATGAATGTGACCAAATACTCATGTTAAATGAATGTCTTTTTTTGCTAAACAATCATCTAAATAGGTAGACTGCTCTTCTGCCATATAGCACTTCAAAGCAAAGTACCCGAGCTGGGAGATATACACAAGTCTTTCACTGCTGTTTTTTATCACAGTTTGCTCGTCCATATATTGCAAACATCTCTTGCTCTTATTATTTATTAAGATGTATCATACCAGATTACTCAAAAGGATACAAACTAATACATTTTCATAGTACAACTGTAATTTTTAAATATTTTTTTCTAGAGTAATTCTTCATCTACTATTACAAATGTTCACAAAAATCACATCTTACAATTCTGTTTCAGAGAGACTGCATAATGGATTCTACCAGCATGTTCTTCATTTTGAGTTTTCTTCTCAGTAACCTAACAGAATCAATTAAACTTAACCTGATGAATAACATATAGTGAAGGAATTAGGATAATGTATTACAAATATCATCACCTCTTGTCATAAAAAAGTAGCTTTTGCTTTTGCTACAATACCTAGCTTATGTTTAACCTCTGTCACCAGGTGCATGCACTGTTCACTGAGATTTTTGTTATATCAATTCTTTTCAGTAAAACACAAGGACACCATTTATGTGGAAACAAAATTACCAAAACAAAATAATGGTGGACAGTGTGCATATACATGTACTTCTGCTATCAACAGCTTATATCGTACCACTGGCACAGTGAATATGTACCATCCATTGTAGCTATAGTTTGTAAATTCCATAAGAAGTTAGTTACCCGAGTCAATTATTAGGGCCAAGTGACCTCTCCTGACTTTCCTATTCATTGTATTTTCATTTTTTTCTGATACAAGTAATATCATCACTGTTACTACAATTATTAATAGACTGGCAGCTCATGGAAATAAAACATAGGAAGTATCACACTGCAAGTTTCAAATAACAATAAGATAACAATATATTTCTTAAAATCATTAACCCAATGCCGACAGGTATGGCATGTACATACTTGTCATACCCACTGTGAGTTTACTTCATTAATTGTTTTTACACATAGATGGCTATTGTAGATAGTAATTATAATTTCTATAATAAAAATAACACCATTGATATTCACAGCATTAGCAAAACATACATTTGGAGAAATTTAGGAATGTTGAAATTAGGTAAGTTCACAAGGTCTACTAATTGACTCATTTGTGGTTAAACACTAGCAGAGCTATCTATGTGCAGGGACATCTCATAAGAATAAAGAAAATGAGCACAGAATTTCCCCCATTTTTTATTCATTTTCCCCGGCAGCATGTGGCTGAGAGAAAGATAATCAGAGAAAAAACTAATGAAACAAAAATAATTTAGTAAGCATTCATTTGTATGTATTGCTGGCCTGTAAACAAAACTAAAACTGAACATGGGGCTGACTGGGTCTAGGCTGCCTTAAATGCAATATTTGTGTAGCTATCTTGGTTTACACACTAATAATAAAGTGGGGTGGGGTGAATTGGGTAAGATAAAGTAAGGTAAGGTAAGGTAAGGTAAGGTAAGGTAAGGTAAGGTAAGGTAAGGTAAGGTAAGGTAAGGTAAGGTAAGGTAAGGTAAGGTAAGGTAAGGTAAGGTAAGGTAAGGTAAAGTAAAGTAAAGTAAAGTAAAGTAAAATAAGGTAAGGTAAGGTAAGGTAAGGTAAGGTAAGGTAAGGTAAGGTAAAGTAAGGTAAGGTAAGGTAAGGTAAGGTAAGGTAAGGTAAGGTAAGGTAAGGTAAGGTGGGCTGAGGTGAGGTGAGGTGAGGTGAGGTGAGGTGAGGTGAGGTGAGGTGAGGTGAGGTGAGGTGAGGTGAGGTGAGGTGGGGTGGGGTGGGGTGAGGTGAAGTTGGATATGGTAAGGTAAGATGAGGTGACATGAGGTGAGGTAAGGTAAGGTAAGGTAAGGTAAGGTAAAGTAAAGTAAAGTAAAGTAAAGTAAAGTAAAATAAGGTAAGGTAAGGTAAGGTAAGGTAAGGTAAGGTAAGGTAAGGTAAGGTAAGGTAAGGTAAGGTAAAGTAAGGTAAGGTAAGGTAAGGTAAGGTAAGGTAAGGTAAGGTAAGGTAAGGTGGGCTGAGGTGAGGTGAGGTGAGGTGAGGTGAGGTGAGGTGAGGTGAGGTGAGGTGAGGTGAGGTGAGGTGAGGTGAGGTGAGGTGGGGTGGGGTGGGGTGAGGTGAAGTTGGATATGGTAAGGTAAGATGAGGTGACATGAGGTGAGGTGAGGAGAGGAGAGGTAAGGTAAGGTAAGGTAAGGTAAGGTAAGGTAAGGTAAGGTAAGGTAAGGTAAGGTGAGGTGAGGTGAGGTGAGGTGAGGTGGGATGAGGTGAGATGAGGTGAGGTGAGGTGAGGTGAGGTGAGGTGAGGTGAGGTGAGGTGAGGTGAGGTGAGGTGAGGTGAGGTGAGGTGAGGTGAGGTGAGGTGAGGTGAGGTGAGGTGAGGCAAGATGAGATGAGGTGAAGATAGGTAAGATAGGGTAAGGAGAGATGATGCGAGGTGAGGTGAGGAGAGGTTAAGTTAGGCCTAATAATGGGAACAGTATCAAGGGGATGCAATCCTACTGGTAACAGCCCTTAACATAATTGGATATGATAATCACATATATGTTCACTAAGCAGCTATTGAAAGAGAATACTAGTACAAGTAAATGCCAAATCGTTAATGCCGTAACTTTACAGTCCCTTTGAATATAAAGGATTAATATCATAATAGCAAAACATATTTTGATAGCCAAATTACTGAACACAATGACCTGAACTTTATATATTATTGGTACCAGAAGTTCTTATGTCAAATATATTTGTGTCTGTTCAAAATGCTGACATGTTTGAGCACACGATGCCATTTCTGTCCAACACTCTATTTTGCCATACATACATGATGGATTCTTTATTGTCTAGGGCAGGGGTTGGGCAGCAGCAGCACCCAACAGGGTGCTGCTCTGCATATTATTTGTAATTTACCCTGTAATATCCCTGGTAGAAGACATGCCCTCCATTGCTATCAGGACCAAGATTATGGGTACTGGGGGGTTTCCACAGCATAATTTCTATATATTTTGGGAGTAGAGGATAAGAGGAATCCATCTATACCAATATCATCATGATCAGTCATGCGAAGGTATTCTGTATATTTACCATAACGAACACTTTTTAATGATTTGTTTGGTATGTATTTAGATAATGAAAACACTAAGATAGGGAAAATCCAAGGACACTGCCATAAAGAGTGGGAAAAACTACACTCATTGATATAAAAAACTAATCTGAACAGCAAAGAATGAAGTCAAAAATGAAGCAGATAGGTCACAACAAACATGATCCAGAGACTAAGCCCACAGAATTTAGGTGGAGGTCCGAAGAAGAGGCCCCAACTATGGAAGTATAACAATTAGGAGGGGGGTCCAGGGGTGATGCCCCAGGGTTAGCAAGGTTTTTGGTAATACAGCAATGTTTGTGGATTCCAAGTTGTGCATCCAATATTGTAGATTAGAGTAATAGGGACTTACTCTCAGAGGTGTGTAGTCATTTTGTGAACAATTATCATGAGCCTTAATGGAAGGACATCAAAAATAGGGAAGAGTACAAGACATCTTGTCTTCACTAGGGTCCACATTCATGCTGAGTTCTCCTTGCTGTTACAATGGTTACTATAAAGCAGTTATTATGACTCATAATTCAAATATAATATACTTTGATACTGAAATATGCTTGAAAAAGTAGGTATATATATTAATTGGAGAAATGAACTAGTTGAACTAAGTACAGAACATGTAAGGGCAATGTCCTAATTTAAAGGAAAAATGTGCATGCATGTGTTTAAAGCAAAAGCACATATGAGAGTATGTACATTCAAAAGTGCTATCTGACCCAATTGCTTGTAAATGCATTTATGAAATGTTCTGCTAGTTTAACCTTTCACCTAAGAGCATTAATATGTTCACTAACAAAATTTTGAATAAATGAATTTGCAGGCAATTGGCTTGAGAACACCTTTGGAATCACATGTCCTCATAAAACCCTTCTAATATAACTTTTTTCATACAGCATACTTGGAAAACTTAGTAATAAGTCTTTCATTTACCAAATTACATTCTATCTGCTGTATCAAAATCAGTCAGTGTATGACTATTATTCACAAGAGAACACTGAGTGACACCAATAGACCCCTTCCTCATACATTCTGGAAAGACAGAGCTGGGACTGGTTTGATGGTACATCACAAGGGTTTACATTTTCTATCTTGCCAAAATATACACATAGGAAGCTTGGTGGTCTTTACTACAGCAATTGGTAGCCTTTTAAATATTTGTTTGCATAATTATCTATCCCTTATTACATATAGCAGTGTCCTTTCAGTTCTTTTAAAGGGTATTATTGTCTCATTTTTCTATACCTTCGAGCAGTTATATTCTATGCACTTAATGAGTATACCTATAAAATTATCACAGTTCATCATAAATCCTGTATAATGAAAATAAACTATTAAATCATTAAAATGACAATAAGATCTGTAAAAATCTACTAAGCATTCTAATTCAAACCCATCTCAGAAATATATTAACTGGAAATTATCGTCTTCCAAACTTCACATTAACAAAATATCAACGTTAAACACCTTGTTTTGCTCTTACTTTTACACCAAACCTATTTTAACCCAATGCCTCCGGGAAAAATGAAAAAAAAAAATGGGGAAAATGCTGTGCTCATTTTTTATATTTTTGTGAAATATCTCTGCACACAGATGGCTCTGCTAGTGCTTAGCCACAAAGGAGTCAATTAGTACACCTTGTGACCTTACATGATTTGAATCTGCGGCAACAATGTATTTTTTGCTAGTGCTATGAATATCGATGGTGTTATTTTTATTATAAACATTATAATTACTATAATGTTATCAACATTAGAAACAACAAAATAAGATAACGTAAACTATTTTTGTAATTCAAAGAAATGGGTAAACGGGTGAGACAGGCAGCACTCGTAACTGGCTCACTGGTGACTTAGTACAAGTGTAGCCATCTAGGTGTAAAAATAATCAAACAAGTAACTTGCAGTGGGCACAGCACATACGTTATGCCCGTCAGCAATGGGTTAAGTGTTATTCTGACCCATGGAGTTATTTCTCAATACACTTCAAAATCAAGTACAACAAATACTGTAATAAAGTTCATTGCACATTTCATATGGTAAAAATCATACCATTCCATGGTGTCTGACAAGCCAAACATCAATCAAATAACTTCAAAGGGAAAACTGTGCGCCACAAGTGTAAAACATTGACAGGGGAAATAAATTGGGAAATAAGAAAAACAGCTGATTACAAAGCCCTGAGGAATGGAAGAGAAAATATAAAATTATACACATAATCTGTCCACTAAAGAGGACAATCACTCCAGTTACAAGGACTTGAACACCAACACTCTCCATTGCACGAAGACGTTGTCATCACATTCACCACAGAAATCACCACAGAATCATTAAAAAGAGGGCATGGGAGGTGAACGTCCTCGCCATCCCCGGCCCAAACTTCTCTCCCTCGCCCCCTCATTTCCCCATCTTTCATATCTTCCCCCCTTTTCATACTTTTTCCACCTTTCCAACCTTCGAAACACGACTTTGCAAAGGTGTCACGATAATAGTAGAGGAAGAACGGTGGCTGAGAAAAAAAACTTCCGAGAAATTTTCCCCCGAAATTCGTGTCGGGAAAAACACCATCCAATGCTGATTATCACTTGCACTGAGTAGAATCACATTAAAACCAACCTGAGGTTCCTTGTCCTTTCATCCGCTGCATATCAGAGTGTCCAGCGTACATATAAATGTCACTTTCGGATGGTCACACACAGTAAAAAGTCAGTTTTTTCGTCCACAATCTCCTCACAATCACTAATTCATGCGGCCATGTTAGTCGGAGGGCTCGATATCAGACAATAACTGACATGAAAACATAACATACCGACGGCCGATAGGTGGCGCAAGGGGGTTCCGTAAAACAAATTCAAACAAATGTTCACAACCGATCCTCTCCGGAATAGGATTCCATAGGTTTCGATCTTCCATGCCGGGTGATGGGGCGATGTGGCGAGATGACGATAGCAAGGGGGAGTAAGAGAGGTCATTCATGAGAGAGGAAGGGAAGGGCGAGGAGAATCCACTCTCCTCTCTCAGTCGGAATTAACATGGCGATTATTCACCTCCCTTCATGTATGAGGAAACGAGGGGTGCTGACTTTGTACTTCGAGATGAAATTACCTTTTTAAATGTATTTAGGTTAAATGTTGTAAATTGTTGGGCAAAAGCATTCATTCCTCTTACAGGAAGTAACATCATAAATATCTTAATGTATCAGAGGTGAAATATAAAAGTACGAAAACGCTTACCTAATGACAAGATTTTTTCCTTCAAGGTCATGAAAATGTTAGGGATAATGATGTAGTGAGGGAGATTATATGTTTCCTTCTGTTTCATGCACTATTTTTAGTACTTTTCAGTTCATGAGAAGTAAAGATAATACCGTTTTGCCCGTCAGTTTAATCAATGCTTTTCGTGCGATTACAAGTATGGTGCATGAATTTATTATCAAATTAATCTATTTTATTAATGTGAGCCCTGAAGATCATGTGACACAGTACACAATACTGACTTTTAATATTAGAAATTCTCCGCCTCTCCTAACTCGTATTGCAAGTTCAAAATACAAACTTTTACAACCCAATTAGTGTTCATACCGCCCGTCTCCCTCACCTCCTTTGTCATTTCGTGACGTATTGTCGATTGCGTTTATTATGAATTAAGGTGAGTATTGTCATGATCGTAACGCATGAAGCTTACTCCAAGGTCTATTTATTACAGACCATAATTACGACAACAATACCATACCTACAACTACTTAACACAAAATCTCGAATTGCTTTAAAATCCCAATATTAGGTAATAGAGCTATAGAAAAAAAATGAATAAGTGTTATCGCAGTGGACGATAACTGCGGTATATTGAAGCAGAAAGACTTGGCGCCAAAAGAAACGCGGTTGCTGACCACATGCTCTCTTTAGAAAATAGACACTCATATTGTGAAATCCCAAGAATATCTCTCAAAACAGGCCTTTGATGTTGTAAACTATATGTGAATATACGCCTATACAGCCACTAGATTCATACTCAATATGATCAGATGAAACGGACCCGCCTTCATGCTGTCATGCAGTGAAGCATAAGGACGTGCTTCCTTTCCTTTCTTCTCGCTTTCCACGAATTTGTTCCAGGCATCTCTTTTTTTTTTATTGTATCAACAGCTTTGTTCATTATAATTATTG